>NC_047527.1:148711661-148845167 GCF_012275295.1 Melopsittacus undulatus
TGCAAGATTAGGATTGGATCCAGCCACGCGTAGACTCTTCTCTGAAAAGGAGGTTGGAAAGCACAAAGGTCTTTTCTGAATGTCATGATTCAACAGGAGGGTCTCCCTGATGGTTTTGTCTAACCCTGTCCTCTATGCAGGAAATAATCAAGTGTACCTTGCTATTGAGTCATGTTAAATCACTGTTGTATTTATCATTGAACTTTGTTCACACACTGGTTTGCATTAGCATCTTGAAGTGCATAACTCTATCCACGACACAGGGAAGTGATCTTTCCCATCTGTTTGGCACTGGTTGACACCACATCTGGAAAATTGTCTAGTTTCTGCCTCCCCCATACTAGGAAGGCAGTGACATTACTGGAGGAAGTCCAGTAGAAATGCAGGCAGGAGGACTTGAAATGTAAGGAGCAACTGAAAGGACCAAGTTCAGCCTTGAAGGGAGATCTGTTTTCTGTCCTCAGCTGCCTACTGGAAGGGCATAAAATAGAAAGAACCAAACTCTCTTTAAAGGTGCACAGTGATAGGGGAGAGAAAACATGTAAGGTGGAACATTGAACATCACATTTAGATACTAAGAAAATGCCTTTTCAGAGTGATCAGCCCCTGAACCAGATTTCCTGGAGTGATTGCAAAATTTCCTGCCTTGGGAATATTCCAACTGGCTTGGACAAAGTCCTTTGCAACGGGTCTAAGTTGGCCTTGCTCTGAGTGAGGGATTGGACTAGACCACACTAAATTGTACCGTGATGTTACAGGATATTCTGTGGTATTTTTATATAACTTTCTTTTGTATTACTTTTCACCTTCATAACCTGGTAATTGAAAATGAAATTAGGAAAATTAGTTTAATATTGATAAGGCA
Organism: Melopsittacus undulatus; assembly: GCF_012275295.1. Lineage (NCBI taxonomy): Eukaryota > Metazoa > Chordata > Aves > Psittaciformes > Psittaculidae > Melopsittacus > Melopsittacus undulatus. The sequence continues at coordinate 148,712,527 of NC_047527.1, forward strand.
TACTTTACTTTTTATCCATCATTGTTCATCAGTGACACAATTTCCAACCTCAGTGTAAGTGGGAGTCATGTTTATCTGAGTGAAAGTGACCATGCATATTCGTGTCATATGTATATATATATATATGTATAAAAATTATATACAAATCTTTTTCCTTGTCTGGGAGTTTAAGAATAGGCAAGTATCAGATACTTTTTTATGGGGAAAAAATTGTGGGTGTGAGTTAGCTCCTTTCTATTATTTGAGAAGTAGAGCAAGAGGAGATCTGTGACCATCAGATCTGAAAAAAAATATGCATTAATATTTCCTTTTGACTGACATTTTGAAATGAGATTACAACAATGCTGTTGGAGCTTTTAAATTTCTTGGTGTTTTTAATCATCTTTACCCAAAGTAGCTACTGAAATAGTAATTATTAAAAGTGTAATTATTAAGAACCCAGTGTCCTTTTGAAAGAAAACCCAGCATAAGATCATAGAATTACAAAGTGGTTTGGATTGGAAAGGACCTTGAGATCATCCAGTTCCAACTCACTGCCATGGACAGCGACATCTCACACTAAACTATGTTACCCACGGCTCTGATGGATCTTGCCAGTTTAAAAGTATCCACTCAGAGCCATTAAAAGGCAACATTTATCATTCTGTGTTTTGTTCAGCTTTTTGTAATTGTATTCAGTGAACTTTAAACACCTCGGTCTTGTTTATATTCTGAACAAAGATCTCTAAGAGCACCTGTTTTAAACAATAGATAGGATATTGTCTGGAAAACATCCTCCTCTGACATCCTCCCTGGTCAGAGTAGTTTTTAACAGAAACAATGTTTTCATACGTTGCTTTTGTGCCATTTACATTGACTCTTGAAGGACAGCATAGCAATCAGAATCTTAAAAGTAGGATGCTCTATCTAGTTGTTAGGAAATGGTGGTATCTCTGTAATTTTTTTAACTTTTGGGTCCCAGAAATGTGTGTGTTGTCATGTGTTGATGTTTGCTGTGTGATGTTATCTTTGTGTAATACCTTCCTCCCCCCAAAACCCAGTCTGCTGATTCTTTTACTTCCAGTTTGTTTTCAAAATGCAAATTTATTTTCTAACTACTAACTTACTGAAGGAGGGTGGGGACCTACAGGTATCCAGTATCTGAAGGGGGCTACAGGGATGCTGGAGAGGGATTCTTTATCAAGGACTGTAGCGATAGGACAAGGGGTGATGGGTTCAAACTGAAACAGGGGAAGTTCAGGTTAGATACAAGGAAGAAGTTCTTTACTGTGAGGGTGGTGAGGCAGAGAAATGGTAAATGCTCTGTCCCTGGCAGTGTTCAAGGCCAGGTTGGACAGACCCTGGTGTGGCATGGGTCTAGTGTGAGGCATTCCTGCCCATGGTGGAGGGGGTTGGAACTGGATAATCTTAAGGTCCTTTCCAACCCAAACCAGTCTGTAATTCTATGATTCAAAATAGATGGGTGAGTTGATTCTCTTCAGAAAGTTTAAATCTACTTTTTTAGGTCCTTCAAACTGTTTCCTGTACCTGTTCATGCTGACAGATGCCACCCATGAGCAGCTGGCTATGGAAGCTGAAGTTAGGTCATAAAGCTGAACAGTTTCTTTGAGACCAATGCTGAACTTATTGAGGTGCTGGGCTCCATCTGTACCATTACTCTGCTTGATGGTACAGACTGCAGATGGAACAGGTGCAGATTGCCACCAGCTCAGTAATGTCTATTGAGCAATTCCCTCTTCTTCAGATTAACTTGGTTTTCAGCTGTGGAATTTAGAGCTTGATTCAAAGAAAACAACAGGAGTCTTCCACTCAAGTTTTGTTGCTAGATGAGGTTAGACTGTTCATTTGAGGATTGTGCGGACTGAGATTTCAATTTGCTCTTTTTTAATTCAACAAAAAATGGGATGTTTTGTGTGGATAATGTTTCCATTGAGTCTTTTCTTCATAAAACCAGGACAGAAACATAATTTTTTTCATTGAAGTTGCAGGAAAACCTGTTCCACAACTAAACCACTGCCTCTTGCATGTGTCCTCAACTGATACACCATTACTTAGTCACAAGTGATTCTGTCCACAAGGTCTATCAGATATAAATAATTCTAGTTGGATTAATGATTTTTAAACATGCAAACTTAATGGGAATAATCCTGAAGCATCAGATATGCCCAGAAAAAAATTGTACTGTTATTGAGAGCAGATGGTGCACTTGATGTTACTGAGCAAATTGCATTGAGATTATTGGTAATGCTTAAAAAGTTTGGAACTAGAGTAAGACTAATGAGAGTTTTATACAAGCAAGAAGTTAATATTTAATCCATTACATGGACTTGATGTCTTAACATATATTAAGTACTTCAGTTGTTAAACCTTGCCAGCTTAGGATAATAGGAACTATGAAGAAAGTTTTTGCACACTATTTTTAATGGTCAAACCCTAAATGCCAATTTGGGACTTAATTAATACAGTCTTACGGGATGTTAGTAGAATCTTTAAACACCCAATGAAAATATGCCATGCCAAACAAACACGATTTTGTTGGTTTAAATACCAAGCAAAAGTATATTATAACAGTGTGGTAAGAAAGAGATATGGAAATGTGTTTCCTGTCCCCAGCCCTTAGTATCACATCATATGATACTAAAATAGCAATACGTTCACTTGATTCAGAGCATCCTAAATGGATTTACAGTTAATTGTCTAGGTCACATAAATAGAGGCAACTTGTATGCAGATGTCTGTAGGTGCATTTTAGTGTCTTTATTTTCTGCTAATAAATTGTATATGAATGGTTAAATTTGCAAGGGACATAAAGGTCAGAAAATACTATAGCATTTCTATAGAATATTCTCATCGTGGCAGTTCATCAGATGGGCCTATTAAAAAAAATACTTGAATAGAGGGGTGCTCATACAACAGAGAATGTAGATGATGTGTAAAGGATAGAAACCGTACCCTGTAGTCCACATGCACTAGAATGGTCTTCAGGTGATGACTAAAAACACCCCCAAAATGCTGTGTTCTAGGGAAGGAACGTAGTTGTTGGAAGTAATGAGCTATTGAATTTGAATATCAAGGTATGTTATCTCTGTGTTGTTATGGCCTTACCATTACCAATATCAACAAGCCCAAAAGGTCAGAAATACTTCAGTGTGAAAAGGTTTAATTTTAAAGAACTGGGCATTTGAGAAATAGGTCTTAAAGCCCAACTTAGTTTGATCAAGAGGAAAAAAAAATTGAGGTACTTGGACCTGTGTGCATTAGAGATCTTTTGAACTTCAGTGAACTTTAATATAGCAGGAAAGGCGTTCAGAGTCCAATATTCCCAAAGCTAAAAAAGCTAATTCAGACTGGAAAGCAAGAGTCAGTGTTCAGTCTCGAAGGTCCTTAAGAAGTAGAACTATATCTCTAAGACAGTTAAGAATCTACTACATCGGCATGTTTCGGGGGATTTTCAATCCAAGACTGGATAAACCCCAAGATGTATTATGTGATCTAAGCGAAAAAACCCACCCCAGAAACAAAATAACAGGTATTTTGATTTATGTTATAAAGTGGGTAACATATAAATTGTCTCTTTGCTTGTTTCTGGTTGCAAACTGAAATGCGGCTAAACAAAAAGCTTGTACTAAATGTTGCCTGTGTAAGATTTTTAGCCAAACACCTTCAATTGTCTGCAGTTGTCTGAGGCAGTAGATGAGTGCACAGACCTAAGGACTGGGTTTGGTTAACTTTGGTTTTAGGTTTTGGAAAATATTTGCCATCATAAGATATGCTGGAGAATATTGCTCCTTTTAATCCTCATGTCTTGTCCCCTCGTTCAGCAGCCCATGTTTTTCCTATTTGAAACTTCTTTTTCTTTTTCCAAAAAGGAAAAACTGAGCGAAGGTCACATTGTTTTAGTAAATTAGTTCCAGAAAGTGTTTCTTGAAAAGAAATTGTTTTTAAAGTAAACAATATCCATCCCTCTGTTTTGTTTTCATGGGTATTTTAAGATGAAGATTACTTATACTTGTCAGTCTCATGGATGTTTTTTCTTCAGCTGAAAACTTTTGACCCTCATTTTCTATTTCAAATCCTTTGTTATGTTTAATTTCAAGGTAGAACTGTAAAACTTGCTTGCATCACTAAAACTTTGTGTTTCCTAAGGCAGAGATTAAACCCCATATTTTCATACTTGTGATGAAATTGGTCTGCTGACTTCTTCAGCCCCTCTGTTACCTTAGTAGATAGTCACCACAAATAGCAGGCTGCATATCCACAGTTGTAAAAGAAAGAAACTTTTCCAGTGTTTGAGAAGAATGATATTATAAATAAACATGTTGTTCCAATGGTCCACATATTCTCTGGGCTGCTAAGTTCCTTTTCACGGGAACATACAAATTGTTCCTGGAGATTAATGGCTATATCTAAACACAAACTTGGCCATGTCAAGAAAGTTGATGCTAAGATACAGTACAACGGGAACCTTTAATGACACAACAATATTGGCATTTTTGATTTACATTAAGACAGAAAGATCAGTGGAACATGCTATTGAGTTTTACATTGCATGGGAGTTACCTGATCCTCCCAAAGGTTGTTTTCACTAGGGAAGAAACCAAGGTATAAATCTATTCATCACAGTAAACTGTGCTCTGAGGAACATATTGTTTCTAGGATTAAGATATAAGCAATACAGCTTGTGAAACAAAAGGCTCTAAACCAGAATGTAAGTACAGTTACTGAACATAAGAGTGTCAGTTTGAGGCTCGGGAATAGGTACAAATAAAAAAATCACTCCCTACTAAAACTCTGGCTTTCCTTTGCTCAAAGGAGTTCTCTTTCCTCAAGTTTATTGGTTATCCAAAAACTTTTCCTTCTTCTGTTTGTTATTTTATTTACTTGTAAGGGGGAGGGGGTCTTGTTTGTGTTGGGTTTGGGTTTTTGGTCTGTTTTGTTGTGGGTTGTGGGTTTTGGGTTGTTTTTTATTTCTCCAAGATGTAAGGCTGGAGGTCACTTACCTCACTGACTGCCAGTACAAAAGCAGGAATTATACAGGGAATAAACAAATGACTAAATGCAATTCAGATGCAATTTTCATAGATTTAAATAGAATTATGTAAATGTGAACTAGTACTGTCAAATAACACCTTTAAAAGTTAACATAATTTTTAGTGTAGGCTTCTTGTATTTGCTAACGCTATTGAAAAACTTCAACATTTAAGTAGAAGTACATGCGAAAACATAACAATTGTTTTGAGGTATGAGCAATGGATATGGAACAAAGAGCCAAGAGCATATTAATAACTGACAGTTTTGTCAAATGCTGAAAATTCCAGATGATGTTTTAATGGCCAGAGCTACAATATTGCTTGTGAACCAAAACTGAAGGAATTTTATTCAGAGTAGATAATTTGGCAAAGGAATATAGAGCCAGATCAAAGGCAGGCAAACCAACAGCCCCAGATGTTTAGAAGCACAAACTCAACCAACTGTGTAATGATTTTTGTACCTGCTTCATAATTAAGTGCTTTTCTTTCAGGATTGGTTGCATAACATGAGGAGCAAATATTTGATTGCTAAGAGGATAGGTGGATTTTCTCCTCAGGATTCTTGCTTCTGTGTGTATATCAAGTTGTGGAATTTGGAAGCAGTTATGACTGTATAGCTATTTATGCTATGGGCCTGACTTGTGGTTTTCCTGGTACCCTGGATACAAACCTGAGTTTGTAGCACATTATTGAACTATAGAACTATAGAATCAACTTGGTTGTAAAAGACCTTAAAGATCATCAAGTCCAACCATTCCCCAGCACTGCCAAAGCCACCACTAACCCATGTTACCGAAGGCCTTGTCTACATCGTTTGTGAACACTTCCAGGGATGGTAATTCCACCACTGTCCTGGGAAAGGGAATATTACTGTATTTATTGATATATATTTATTTAAGGGAAAAAATACTATATTTATTATAGTACTTTGACAGGATTAAACAAAACTCAATTTTGTGAGTCATATTTAGAAAGAAAAAGGTTAACCTTGTGGATTGTTTTCCCTATATCTGCTCTTCTGTATTGTACAGGTTGTAATAGAAACATTAATATGTTAGTCTCATAAATCTTGCTGCTTGAATGCAAGCTATACTTATTAATCTTGGTCTGGTCCCATTCTGCCTGAATAATATTCATGTGTATAGGCTTATAAATAATGATTTTGAGTGCCAGTTGTCTCTATAACAGATACTGAGCAGTTCCCATATGCATTGTAATATAGTAATTCTTGTGACCATCATGTGGCTGCAAATATCCTATGTCTTTGATCAGGGCAAGTACTGTGAAAGAGGAGTGTTTCCCAGTGAATTTCTAAGATTTTGTCTTTTAGCCAGAATTTTTTTATAACAGGGTTTTAAATACTTATTTGAAGTTTACAAATGAGATGTTAAAATACCTGTTGGGGTTTTGCTTCAAACTATATTTTCCTTCCATCTTGAGAATTGTTGTGATGAGGATATATGTGAAATGAATTCTCTTCTCTTTGATTGAAGGTAAATGGGGAACTGTTGGAGTTTTTCTTTTCAGTAATTTCTGAAATCATGCTAGGTAGCTCTCATCAGTTAGGTAGAATTGATGTGATACTACAGAGCAAGTGCAGGTCTGCTGTTGCGAGAGCTGAATTTTGGACTTTCTGTGCTGTTACGTGTCTGCTTGTGTCTGGTTCATTACACACCACTGATGGTGATCACCCTGAAGGACAATAACCTTGAACCTTGTCTTCTGCAGGCTCATCTTTCTGCATACCATCACTCAGTAATAATTACTGACATAACCCATAAAAACTGACTAATGTGGGCAAACAGCTCACCATCAGTGGTAGAATTCACTTTTTCATTACCCTTTAAGCACAGAGTCAGTATATAAAACTTAGAAGTAAAATTCTTGATTGTTCCAGATACTCCTGGTTGAAAGCTTTGCCTGACTTTGGGAAAGGGAGATAATCACATGAGCTTAAGTACACTGGTGACAGTGCCATGTTTCTCATAAGTACTGTGTAAGTAAGGGGCGTTGATCCCCAAAAGTCAGTATTGTGGTATGGGAGGTTACATCTCCTAGTTACTTCCACTTTACTATTTGAATGTAGGTCACTGGGTGCTAATGTCCCTTCTGTCTCACTTGCTGCTTTCCACAGAATGCATGACTGTTTTTACTGGGTAAGAGCCAAAAGTGCACTGCTTCAGAGCTGTGGTCAGGAGCATGTTCCAGTACCTGCAGCGCTGTACCTAGTGTTGTAGCTTACCTAGTGTTGTAGCTGGGTAGGGTCTCAGAAGTTCAGTGGTCCAGGACTGTAGTCTCTCAGCTGATCTCCATTGAAACTGAAGAGCTTTGATAATTAATGCCAGCTGACACTCAGCTCCAAGGGCTCAAGTGTTGCAGTTTGTATGTCTCTAAGTAGTAACATTTACAATGTGTGTGTTTCCATTATGTGCGCTAATGTAATTTGTGTTTCCCAGATGTGCAGATCTTTGGGTGAAGTCCTATTCTTATGTCTTGGACCCAAATATGTTCTTTTTCTTTTTTCTTTTTTTTTTCTTCCCAGAAATAACAGTGTTAGTTGTTTTGGGTTTTGTTTTTTCCCAAGAGGGTGGGAGGACAGAAGGAAAAGAGCAAGAGGAGATGTTTCGTGTGCCTGGAACTGAATGGCAGTGTGTTTATGCTTAACAGCCTTTGCTCAGAGATGAGTTTCACTGTAATACTTTCAGCCTTCTGTTTGTGTGGTCTGAGTTCAGAGAGATGATTTGCTTCTGTTTCCCACAAGGCTAAAGACTAGCTGAAGATGTTATGGAAAATGTCACAGGAAGCAACACGCTGAGACAGGGAAAGAACATAAGAACATTGTGAGTACTTGTGCTGGAGATCGTACAGCAATAGCTCCAGCTTGGCCTGAAAACACACTTGGCCAGTGAAGCTCAATGGAAGGCACCCTGAACACGTGAAACTGTTGTTTATACTCAGTGCAAGCTCTGTCCCACAAGGTGTGGATGAAGGTGTATTAGAAGCTTGGCACAAGCAGGTTTACTGAAAGAACTAAGCTTAATGGCTACATTTATATGAAGCAGAGCCTGGTCCAAGCCAGCTGTCTGCTATTAAATCACGAGAATAGCCCCAGTATGCCTTTTGCTTATAACAGGTAATGCGCTTCCCAAAAACTTCAAGATAAAGTCCAGCCCAGGCTGGAAATGCTTGTTGCATCCTTTTGATCCCTCAGTTCTCCATTCAGTCTTGTATCCTCATATGGCCTTTCACAACTCACTCTGGTCCACACTGGGTTTGGACATGCTAGGGGAAAAGAACCCACACCGATGAAGGCTGCAAAGCTGCTGCTTTTTTGTTTTCCTCTTTACTTGAATGACTTCTGGTTTTAAGGCAGAGAGGCAAAGCAGGGCTATACTGGGCAGAGAGGAAAATGGTTCATTTAATGATAGAAATGCTTGTTCAAAGTGAGCTCTGGAAGTCATCTGGTCCAGCTTCCCTATTAAAGGAGCATTGTTGCTACCATTACATAGGGTCAGCTGTGACTTTGCCCCTTTTGAAAAGCTCCAAGGATGGAGAGAGTGGATGTGAGAATGGAGGGATGGTTGCAGCTGGAACACCTATGAAATCTATGGTGAGGTGCCCTCACCCTACATGAACCCACAGTTGTATGGCCACTTTGTGCTAGGAAAAGTTTAAGGAATTTAAGCTAACCTGTGTGAAATCTAGGGAAGGAACCAGCAGTCTGGTGCAGGTTGGCACGTTCTCTGCACGAAAACTACTGCTAATACCATCAGGCCCAGTGCAGGGAACAAGCTCTGAGCTTGGTTCTCTGGGTTTAAAATTAGCTTTTGCACTTGCTGATAGAGAATTGAGGACTAGTTGTAGGAGGAATCAAGGATGTGGTATGTGATCAAGACTTTTTTGTCACTGAACAGTAGTCACCCCACCCAAGAAATACGAGGTCAAAGATATGTCTACAGAGGAATTAATTTGAGCTTGTTGATGACACACAAAGTTTCTGGTTGGCCTTTGTGCATTTTTGAATGTAAGTGGGTAGGACAACACAGCTTTCATACCTGCCCCATCAGTCTGGTGCCACTGCTTAGGATGGAGTCATGACAGTATGTTTTAATTTCACCGCACCACATAACAAAACTCCTGCTTTTTGAATTGCAGCAAAAAGCGGTCCTGGGTACAAGCTGATACATATTGTAGGAGCCCTTCAGAAAAAACTGAACTTGGGCTGTCCCACTTCGGCAGTGTCAGAATCACAGAGAAGTTCTTTGAATTTTGACATTAGCCTGAGCCATGGAAACAGGAATGGAAATCAAGTTCTGTTTCCCTTTCTCTGTTTCCTGCAGAGAAGATGCCCTTCTTTAGACAGAAGATGATTAATTCTGGTTCCTTCATCTGTTGCATCTTCATCTACGTGTACTTGTGTGACATAAAGCAGACTAGTGCAATGTATTCAGGTTGTGCATTCATGGAATAACTATGACTTTTGGGCCTCTGTTGTCTCATGGATATAGTAAGATCCAAAAAAGAAGTGAAATGGAGACTTGCAGAGATGGGCTGTGCAGAGATCAGGTGAAGGAAGAGACAGGAAACTAAAGGAACTTGTGGTGTTTAGTCTGGCAAGTATATGGAGAAGGGATGTGATTGTTCTATATAAATATATCTGGGATGTAACAAACAGGAAGGGAAAATTTAGCTGTATAAATAAAAATGTCTGATGTTCACCAGTAGTACCCCACAGTTTGAGGGCTTTATATTTTGAATATCAGTATGAAAATTATATATTTCATGTAATAAGTTCTATGATGCTACAGATACGGGCTTAATATTCTGTAGCAGTCAGAAAAGTGCTTCCTTGAAAGCTCTCAATATTAAGTAGCAAACTGGAAAGAGAACAGTATTATACAATTCAACAAATTTGATAATGTACTTAGTTTTAGTAGATCTGATATTTTTCAGCCCATTTTGGAAAGAGCATTGTAGGCCCCTGATACTCTTTTACCTAAACATGAAACAATGGAGGGGAGATTGAACTCTAAAATAAAGAATAGATGAGGAAGATCAACAAGGGATGATTGCATCTCGTAACACAAAACCCAGGGGTATCAAGTGAATTATCTAGATACTGAACTTAAAAAGCAAAAGTGTAACAATGTTGCCCACAGCAGGTATTTAAACTACATTTGCAAAATGCTTAATTAAATTTCAAGATGGAAAAATAGTCAATTTAAACTTATTTTAATGTAAAAAATTAGATTCATCTGGCTAAATGAAGGCTCCTCCCATGTAGAGATCTGTATTGACAGGAGATCTAGATCAACCTCAAGCCTTTCTGTAGGCAGTGAATTAGGCACTTTTTGGTCAAAGAGAGACGTTAGGAATAAGTGAACTGTGACCTCAGTGACCGACTTCTCTCCACTGACTAGAAAGTAAGCCTATGTGTGTGCCTAAAGATAATAAGGTGACTGTTAATACCACAATATCTGTCTTTGAAGCTCCCTGAGGTGCAGTTTGGTAGAAGAGTGTGTCAAAGAGTAAAACTCTGTATCTACCCAGCTCTTGTATTGTTTCTTCAAGCTCTTAGGACAGGCTAGTCTTTGAGACAAGGTATCAAGGTACCCACACTTTCTGTTAACATAAGCCAATGTGTCCTTTTTTCTGTTTTTTGGGGTGCAGGAAACAGAAGGTCCCATCATTATCAAGGTCTTTTATTGCCAGTTGTTGTGTAAATTATACTGCTATGATTTTTAACATTCAGTTGTGAAAGTTGTGTACTGAATGCTTGTTGAGGGAGAGTTTGGGGTTAGTAATTATTTGTACTTTGCAATGCGCTGGAAATTCTCCTGGTGCCAGATTGGTTAAGTCTGAAAAGGAAGACCATTCCTCTGAGACTGTTGGTTCTATTGCACTGCACAGATCAAAGCTGAGAGGTTTTCCATGAAATTTCCAGAGTATCTTGCTTTTCCTCTGCCATTCAGTTGGAATTGAGTTGGGAACTCAAATCAAGAACATAAGAAAGATATTCTCAATACTAGAAAATGCATTATTGTAAGCAGGTTGATGTGGTCCTGTATGATAATATATGTTGGTTCCTTTATAGTGGGCTCTGTAAGTGTATTTATTTTGACTGGTGTCATGCTCTTGGCTTCTTTTGAAAGGGATTGTCCACGTATGAGATACATTTTTAGCTTGCTGACCATGGCATGTTCACACTGATGAGAAATTCTTGCTGCTCATGGGACAGCAAAAGACAATACATATCAATATTGTAGTAGTGTTAGTGTTGCCTGTAGTTGTGAACTGTGTTTGTGTTTCTCAGTATTTTCCCTGTTTCTCAGTATTTAGGTTTAACTGTAGTTACCTACAGTTAACCTAGCTTTTGGATGTCATTAAGTGAAAACACTGACTTTGTAGCATCAGTTACAGAAGACTTGTAGATTTGCAACTTCATCTTATTAGGACACACAGCACAGAGAATTGTATTGAAAATTGAAGTCTGTAATTCCTAATTTCTTAATTCCTTTGTGTTTGCCTTTGCATAAGTGTCAGGTGTATCCCAGTAGTATCTTTTTCCTTATATTTCCTCATCTGTAGTAGTGCACTGATGAATTTCTAAATTGGACTTCTTTGGGCTCCATATTCTCTCACTGTGTTTATTTCTGTATATTCAGATCAGCAATTAGCTGTTGAAAAATGGTTTTTAAAATGGCTTTTGATTCAGTTAATGTGTTAACATATCACACACATTTTTGACAGTACTGTTAACACTTGCCAGGAACAGTAATTCCAAAACATATTTAAATATGACTACAGCAGTTGTTTCCATAGAGCACAGCATCTCTGAAGAGCTGGTTTATAGCACCATTGAGGTTCACTTATTTCTAAGGTCTGATGATGAATTTGACAACCAGCCAGGCGTGTTCAGCTGTTCTGCCAAAAAGATGAAAATGGGTATTTAGCTTGTGCAGGTGTTTGGAGCTGTGGAGTTGAAAATCAGGCTGTTTCTTGTGATGCTCGTGTAACTGACTGAGGCTCCTAGTGGTGATGGAGCCGTAGCCAGTGCTGTCCTCATAATTTCAATATATAAGTGCTAAGAACATGAGCTAAGCCACACATTGGGGGTTCAATAAAATGAACTAGTGAAGGATTTCATTCTCACTGGGGTGGACAGATCATACAGCAGTTTTGGATGCTTTCTTTGACAAAAATGGAAATTTCACTTGCTAGACTGTTGGGGTTTTTCTATTTGCTTGATTTGGTTTGGAGGGAAACTTCACAGTAGTACAAAGGTTGTAGGTCAAGAGTCTGTGCACCTCTGAGGACTGTAATACAGGTCATAATTTGAGGTTGAAGAGGTTTCTGGACTCTGTGTGAGACCACAAAAGTAGTGTAATGTTTGCTTCATCCAAGTTATGCCTGGAAGCCTCAACTATGAATTGGCCAGAACAGAAATGTCTTTTCTCTGCTTGTTTTTTCTAGCATGTACAACTTTCACAGTCTTATTTGAAAAGCAAAGGTAAAGGCAATTACTCATGATCTATATGTTTATGAATGAGTTAAAGTCTCTGTGAGGAAGAGCTTGCTTTGCTATAGCATAGCTGGCAAGATGTGAGAGAGGATTTGTTTCCAAATGGCTACACCAGATGCATTAGTGAATAATGCAGCAGTGAGGGGATTGAATGAGAACCCACATCCTCCTCAATGCAGCCTGGCTTTAACAGGGAGAGGAAACTCTGCTGGGCAGTGGCTTTTTGATGCCATGTGAAACTCGATGCTGCTTCTGAGGGTTAACCGGAAACATGCCCTCTAATGAAAGGCTTCTTTTAGAATGGTTGGTTTGGATAATGTTTGTTTGAGACTGTCACTGTGTTAGGGTTTAATTTGCTCTCCACTAAATAATTATTCATCCTTCCAACTTTTAGTCCTTGGCTGCCAAAACCCATAATGGAAATTGGTTGGTAAGATACATCTTTGTTTCAGGGAAGAAGCTGACCTATTTAATCAGGCCTGTTCTTATGAAAGGTTGGCCATCTTTTTTTATGCTCTATCCAAATTCAGTTTAATGCAAGTCCTTGCTTTTCTTCTCATTGACCAAAATTGCACTGAAAGAAACACTTTGAATTTTACAGTAGGATAAAAGATCTTTACTGCCCAAACCTCACTGTTATGAGAGTGTTAAAACTCCACTCTAAGGCTAGATCTAAATTTCAGTTGCAAAGATGACTGTAGTTGTGTCATCTTACATTTGAAGTAACTATGGCCCATTGATACAGCATAAACCAGTGAAGCTGTAGGTATCCAAGCTAGTAGGGCACATTACTACTTCATCCGTTGCACTATTCCAAAGCTCTCCTAACTGAAGTGTGGTTAGTTTCTTCATTTCTTCAGTTACACCCTGCTGGACTGTGATTGACTAAATTGCTATATAAAGCTAGATACTAATCCATCGTCAGTCATTAAAAGGGTTCTTGTTTCATACAATCTGTGATCAGCACACTTTCTGAGCTTGTTCATGACGCAAAGTTAGTTGAGGAAAAGCTTTCACAACTGAGTTTTGATGTGTAGTCCATGGGAAATGATAGGTTTCCAAAGTCAGTGTTGATGTGCACACAATGTCTTTTCCTTCTTTGACTGGATTTGCATAACAGTATTAATACAAGAAATGTGACTCTAGCAGTAGCATTGGAAACCTGGAAGTGACTACTGGCATTCTGCAAAATCTTCATCTTCAGTGTTTGCTTGAATGTCCTTCCAATAGCACACACAAATGGCAGTGATAAGGCCAGAGCCCAAAATAAACTAATAATGATGTTTTTCTTCCATTTAATCTCATTATTCCTTGGAGTTCTTCATTCTGCCCCAGAAAGTGCTCTATCCTTCCATCTGAATTCAATTAATCCATTAATTAGGAATGCTGTATCTTAATGAGGCTCACCCACACACTGGCTTTCCACTTGCTGCAGTTCTCATGTTAAACTCATTAATTAGCACAACAATAGGAGTTCATGTTTGTTTCTTTGCAAGATGTTCCCTCAAGGATCTTCTTGCAAATGAATGCTATGGTTCAAGGATTCTCTGCAGGGTAAATAAACTATAAAAGTCAGGAATAGAATGTTACCCACAGATATGGTTTCTGTATCATGAGGAGGTAGGATAAGAAACACAACTGTAAAGGGAATGGCTCCTCAGGAAAAGTGTGAAAGGATAAAGGAAATGGATTTGAGACCTAAGGGCATGCCAATGCAGAGAAATGAATGTAAAGAGCTCATGACAGCTGCTAAATTCTGTCAAGGTGGTGTATTGTATCCCAACATCTAAAGTTTTGGGTTTGTATAAGTGGAAGAAAATGGCACTGCCTGGGCATTCAGCCAAAACCAATGTATCATAGGAAGTTACTAAATGCTAGGTTTCTTGCTTGTCTTGCTTGTATTGAGTCCAGATGACATGCCCAGATAGCCCCTGAGCTTTTGGTACTGGAGGGGTTAAATTGCCACCAAGGAAAAAGAGCTGAGCTTCCTGATGGCACAGAAAGAGATTGCAAAGAAAGATTTAAATGAAGCAGCAGTATTCTTGTTTACTTCCCTCCTAAAAAGCTGTTCATTATAACCAGGCCCTAAAGTGACCTACAGGGTCTGTGCTGAATTTGTCACTGCCCTTTGGGAGATTTAGGAAAAGAGCATCTCCCTCCTTACTGATATTAAGCACATAAGATAAAATGTCAGAGTTTAAGTGTTGGCAAGTGGCTTGAAAAGATGAATTCCAGCTTTGGTGAATACAACTGTTACGGTCTCTGGCTTTGGACCTCACTTTTCTGCCAGAGGTTGATACAAAGAGAAGGGCTGTGGGAAGGAGTATGTTATTCCAGCTGGACAACCCAGGTTTAAATAGCTGAAAAAAGTGTGTGAATTAAGAGCTGTCTGTGGTGTGGTGCAGTGCAGCAGCCCTTGGTCATGGTCTGCCTCCTGTCTCCTGGCAATGAAAGCCTCACACAGCAGGGCCCTGAGAACAGCAGCAGCATCTTACCCTTTACCAGAGCCACCTGTGATCCTTCATCTGCCCAGAGCCCTGATGCATGTGCTGTTTATTGTAATTTTAAGTAGCCTAAATTGTTACCTGTGATCCTTGATTTTTTTTTTTTTTGGTGTTTTCTTCAGAGGGAAAAGTGAAGATAGATACCCAGCAGATTCCTACTTTTGGGACTAGGATTTGGGGAGGCTTTCTGTTGTTGTGCTATGCTGCTTTTGTACTGTCTCTCATAGTAACTGAGAATGGGGCCTGGGCGCTTCAGCTAAACAGATTAAAACCAATTTAATACAAAGATTAGCAGCAAAATACATGGAGTAACAACTTAAATACTTGTGGATGTTGTGTCAAGAAACCCTCTGACATGTGATTAAACCAGAGACTAGAACTTGCAAACTAGACAAATAAATGGTGATGCGATTTACTTCTGCTGTTTCTACATCTGAGTTGAATTCAGATGGGCTCTAATTTCTGTATGTCCAACCTTGTAGTTGTGCACATAATTTGTGCCATCATTGGAACAGCTTAATTTTGTTTTTCCTGGTCCACTTATGCAAATTTATATAAATATTATAACCATATAAATGTGCTTGAGTTCAGAAATAGAAAGGGACACCCATACCTGTGACTTTTAGTGTGTACAGCGCTGGTATGGTACAATGGGACTGATTTAACCAGAGTAGTGTGCAGACACCCTCAAAACACTGGGACTGTTATCAAATACCATTAAGTTTCTGGATCAAATCTGTATACAGCTTATGTGACTAGTTCTTCTGTAGTGTAAAATGTACATTAATAATGCTTCAGAATGAATAGAAAGTATGAAGCATTCAATTCCAGTAAGAAAAGTTCCATACTTGTCTAACTTATAAAAAAAGGCATAGGATAAAGATGGATTTTAAAGAAGTCAGGCTAAGATCCTGGCAGCGATAATTTCCAGAGGTCTGCAGTTTTTGTTACTTGATATGCAACGCACGGGCACCCAGATCGTTCATGTGTACAAAGGAATCTCTTGTGATTAGATGGCCGTGTAAGATCAAAGAGAAAATGAAAAAGCAGCAGAATCTGTCTTCTTTTGGACATGCTTTAACAAGCCACTAAGGAGACTTTGAGAGATTTTTGCTCTTGCAAGCAAAAGTGTTCTTAATCTTGGCTTGAGTTTTAAAAATACTCACAATGGCACTGTCAAGTGCTTTAGAATTCGTAGATAAACATACAGAAAACCTTGGCTTCCTAACTGTTCCTGAAGAAAAAGTTGTGTTCTCCTTTTGTACAGGCAGATGGGACTTCTCCTTAAGGAGAGCAAATAAACTGGATTGTAGCATGAAATCAGGAACAGCTGATAGAGAGCTAGAAGAGTTTATTAGCTCATAGTGCTTGAACTATGAGTATCTGAGTTGAAAGATTAGGGTTGTAGTGACTGTTCACTGGCATGAAATCTGCTCTTAAGACATTTCCCAGCTTGTTGGGGAAATAGGTATCTTAACCATAATTTAGACTGCTGTTAATTTTGTTATTACATGTAATATTTGAAATTATGAGAAACCCAGTCTGTGTGGGTAGACACAAGAAAAGAAAGCAAGACAATAAATCATAAGAGGGACAGTTCTTTCCACATTCTAATTCCTACCAAAACCCATGGAAGAATACATTGCACTCAACCAGCAAATCAATGTGAACTGTGGGAGGAAATGAAACTGTTTCTTTTTTAATGCAAATGGCACACTGAAAACCCTCAAGCTTTCAATTGTCAATTCCCACCAGCTTCCCAGGAACTCAAAAGATAGAGAAATGGAAGCTCACCATTCTGTGAGCCTTTCTAGTTGAATTTAATCACACTCCCAGTGGACATGTGGGATTTTTGTCAGTAATTTAAACTAAAGAACTATCTGGCCTGGAGTTCTAGTATTCTCCCTGGTTACAATGGAAGGCAGGCATTGTGACAAGTTTCCTTCAATAGTCAAACCAGATTACTTTTATTAGAAAGCACATCTTGATTTTTGCTTGCCATTTATGACTTGCATTGGGGATTTTTTCAACAGGTTCTATCTAGACCCATTTAAATAAATGAAAGAAAAAAGAGCCCACTATAATTTTCACTGTAGGAGAAATAACAGAAGATTTTTGTCATTAAAAAGAAGGGAAGATAACTATGTGTGTATGAATCTACACAGCTACACCAACACAGCAGCACATTGGCCTATTTCTTTTCCACATTAATAGCTGGCTGTAGGACTGCCTGGGGTGACCCCACAAAGGTGCTGTGAGTGCTGGAGCAACTCTGCCCTGGAGAGAGGCAGAGAGAGCTTGGAGAAGACTCTGGGGAGAACTTAGAGCAGCTTCCAGTGCTTAAAGAGTCTGAGACACAGGAGCCAAGAAGGAAGCAAGGTGTTAGGCTACTTGTTAGAACTGGGGGAAATCAGTTCTTCCTCTAGAGCATTTACAGGATTTCAAATCATTCTGTTTGGGCTGCACAGAGATCTTACAAATGCTGATCTGTCAGTTTCCATGTAAATTTGATCTTTCTTGAAATGTTTATTGTTTTCCAGTAGGAATTTGTGTAATCTTATAACAGGGAAGACAGACTGTGGGAATTTCTCAAGAGGTGCTGCTTATACTTTCTTCCTGTTCGTGTATTTTGGAGTAGAATGGGGATTACCATACTGTAGTTTCTTAGGAACTGAACTATCATTCTAAATTCTTAACCTAAGAACACATATTTCCTAAGCACCAACGTTATATTTCTGCACAGATAGCCAGGCAGTTCAGAAAACGGAGCTTGTACCTTTTTATACTTACTTAACTTGAAAAGTCTTGTTTGTTAGTAGCAACAGCTCCTGCATAGTGAAATACAAACCGCTTAAATCAGCATTGGTGAGAGCTAGTTTACTGCATAGTTGCTGCTAGAATTAACGTGCATCATAGGCATGACTATACCTCTTTTTTGTATATAGACAGAATTTGTTGTCTTGACAATAATAAAATGGGTTAACATTAGATAACACGTAAAGCATCATCTGATCTGTAGGACAAAGCATACTAACAGTACTGTCATCTGCAGTATCTTGCACTTCATGTGAATTATTTGGAATAATTAATACATTAATAATGTATTTAGAATACATATCATTATCTCTAATACTTAGGTTGGGAGTCTGGAATTAGAAATACTGGCTTCTGTTATTGCTGATGTGTCTGAGTCTTGGCAATCCTTATGAAATGAGTTGTAATAATATATTTGAATCTGAAGTTTCATATCTGATTATCTTATGTGTTAATTTTTGAATGAATTTTATTTGAGGCATGATTCATATTTTAATTTGAATAGTTTAAAACACTGGATCATTCATAGGAATTTAGAGAACTCCAGTCTCTAATGCTACTGTGGCAATGCATGCGATAGTTATCCACAGTTCTAGGGCTACATCTGACTTTTGAGAAACACAAGTCAGATTGAGTGTAGGGAGAGGCACGAACTAGTTCTGTCTGCTGCGTGTCTGGTAGACCTGTCCTATGGAGCAGAATAAAAGGCTGCCAGATTTTCTAAGCTGGAAACACTAGGTGCTGTGTAGAAACTTCCTCCTCCTTTGTTAAAATCTTTGGTTTTCTTGGAACTTGAGCTTTGGAAGGCTGAAGTATGCTCAAGCTAAAGGCAGTTAATCAGAATTACTATTTTTTTTTTCTCTGTGTATTTTAAAGAGCTCAGATGAAACAGGTTTTCATTTGTAGCTGTTAGATTCTACCATCTTTCAGTAGAAATTCATGGAATCATAGAATGATTTGTGTTGGAGAGGACCTTAAGATCATCCAGTTCCAACCCTTTGCCATGGGCAGGGATACCTTCCACTAGACCATGCTGCCCAAGGCTCTGTCCAACCTGGCCTTGAACACTGGTGGGAATGGAGCACTTACCACACTTCGGGAAGCCTGTTCCAGCCTCTAATGTTTCAAGTGTTTGTGTTCTTGGTGTTGGCAAGAAAACTGGATACACTTCAGTGTCTGTTTAATGTAACCTCTGTTTTGAAAATAAAAGCATCTGGATTAGCAAAATATGAAGTAGGCAGCAGAGAGTTTTGGGGGTTTGTGTTTCTTCTTTCATGTATTATGTGACATTTGACCAGAATTATGCATTTCATCTAGATTTCCTAAACACTTGATTTTTTTTTGTCTTTTCTTTAAATCTCTCTGTTACACATTTAATACACAACTTTAACACAAGATTGTACATCATATATATTTATCTGAATATTAAGGTTGTATTAATACATGCAAAATGTAATTTAACTTGCTCATGTACCCAACTCAGTTTATAATTCATAACTCAATTTACTAATCTGCTGAGTTCAATTTCCTAATTATTGCTAATGAAAAGTTCACCTAGGTTGTTCGGATCTAATAATTCAGGGAAGGAATTGAGCACACTGCTTATGTTTTTGTACTAAATATTCAGAATCTTAGCCATGATTTTCACCACTAAAATGCTGCAGTTAAGTCCTTAACATTCTGAACTAGAAGGACTAGATTTTCCTAAAGAGTAGTATTTTAGAAAGGATAGGTGAATTCTGTTCAGGTTTGTCTGACTGAAAGTAGCATGAACTAAATACTATTTTCTCCCTTTATAGAAGTAATGAGTATTACCTTTACATCACTCTTAATTCTGATGCATCTGAAAGGGAGCTAGAAAGTAAATTTCCATAACAAAGTGATTCCACAGTGTTGTCAAGACTGGATTAAAGAAGAAAAGCCTGCATGAGCAAGCACTACAATAAGCACGATGTTCCTCAAGTATATTCAGGAATGAATTCAGTCTGAATCTAGCAAAAACCTTCTCTACAGTCCTGTGAAATAAAAGAGTAATTTTAGTGGAGGCTGTCTGTTTACTATAGGAGCTTGTTTCCAGAAGCAGCATCCTTTCTGAAACTCATGTTTAGAATTGGAATATTGAAGAAAACAAAAAGAAAACTGATTTTAGTGGCTCTTTTGAATGTATATTGTACTGTACATTACCTTATGTGAAAAACCGTATATAAAAAGTATTAAAGTATAAAGTATTAAAAAGTATAAAAACCCACTGGTTTTACTCAGTTGACCAGCTGCACATGTTGGTAACTTTTCACAGGTTCCTAACTTAGGCAGATAATAAATAAAGAATGCTCCTGAATAGCCACTTTGGATTTATTCTTGACTATAATTACAGTATCAGTCACTCATGTACTTCTTATTTCTTACTTTTGTCTGGGCTTAAAGCTGTTTGTTCCGAGTACAGCATGACTGCTCAAGTGTAGAACTTAGCTTTTCATTTTCATTTACACTAACAAAGTATATTTTATGAATAGCTTTTATAGAACCTATATGAATGTAATTGTTTTAACAGTTTATAGATGAAACACCTTTCTGAAGGAAATTCTTTAGACAAGAAAAGGCATATAAGCAAGTTCTCGCACCCCCAACTCGTCAAATTACCAGTATTTCAAATCTTCTTAAATTTGGTCATGCATGAGGGGCTCTGGAGACAAGCTGAGAGAGCTGGGCTAGTTCAGCTGGAGAAGAGAAGGCTCCTTAAGGGGAGACTTCAGAGCAGCTCCAGTGCCTAAAGGGGCCACAAGAAACCTGGAGAGGGGCTTTTGACAAGGGCCTGTAGGGACAGGACAAGGGGGAACGGCTTTAACCTGACAGATATTGGTCTTATGCAGAAATTCTTCCCTGTGAGGGTGCTGAGGCGCTGGCACAGGGTGCCCAGAGAAGCTGTGGCTGCCCCATCCCTGGCAGTGCTCAAGGCCAGCCTGTACAGGACTTGGAGCAACCTGCTCCAGTGTGAGGTGTCACTGCCATTGCAGGGGGTTGGAAATGGATGATCTTAAGGTCCTTTCCAACCCAAACCAGTCTGGGATTCTGTGATATGTACCTAAATAATGCCATAAAAAGGATCTTATTTACTTCCGTTTTTCTTGATCACATAAATACATTGTTTCATGTCCAAATAGAAAAATGTTATTTTTTTTGTGGCTTTTAGGTTAATATCACCATTCTGTTATTTTAGTCCTGCAAAATTGGAGGCCATAATTAGCAGGACTTCTTTATATTCTTTTATTAGCAGTAATAGGAATTCTATGACTTATTATAGGTGGTATTTGAAAGGCTTATTTTTCTAATGTCAGTTTGCTACTTAATAACTGCATCAAAACTAGATGGGCAGCAAAGTTATTTATATTAACTCAAATGTAAAGTTTAAATACACATCCTGTCAGTTATCTCAGTAGCGGACTGCTCCATGCTACTATTTAACACCATCAAAAAAGAAATGGGCCTTGGTTAGGCTTCTCATTAAAAACACCAGACAAAATCAGTTATTCTGCTTTTTGACAAGAAAGTAACAAAAAATGTAACCTGCAACTGTGAAATGGTTTCATTTATTTACTTGAAATGTCATTGTATTCATGAGTTGAGATTTCATATGAGAAAAAAAGTGGTCAGAGGGACTGAACAAATCAAGTACTTTCCTTCTGTGGGGAAAATTGCATGTAGAGGGCAAGCAGAGATGAATTAGTGTAACTTACAGCAGTGTATGGTATTCATCAGTGAGTTTGCTTTTAACTCCCTGGGAAGGTTTAGGGCTCTGCATGAAGTGTTTGGGCAGCTAGCCAAAGATGGGTAAATAATTCTCTCTTATTTATCAAGAACATATACAAAGCCAATCCCTTACCTTGCACATAGAATAGTGGTACCCAAATTGCTTATGCATGTGTATTTCTGTATGTTAGAGCTTTTTGGTACAAATGCCTTTAATTCGAGCTAAGAAAAATATCTGGGGTTTGCTTATTTTTTGTTGCTGTTGTATTTGTTGATTTTAAGGGTTTTGTTGGTTTTGGTTCATACCACAGCTTTAATCAAGGCAGATTTGAAGGTTCCCTGAATTGGGAAGTTCCTGGGGTTGGGCCTCTCATTGACATCATATGTTTTTTAGTGCAACCTTGCTAAGGCGGGAGTTTTGCTCAGTTTTTTTTAATCCTTGCCTTAGTGCCAGGCACTAAAGTGGACTTTGGAGCCTTGGGTATATTCACAGAACAGGGACACTAGGCAACAATGTATAGTTGCTTCCTACAGAGCCTCACTAAACCATTGCAATTCCAACATAAAGGTATCATTCAAAGCATGGAAGTGTTTTTTAGTCTCTGCCCATGCAGTCTCAACTTCTGTGCTGAGAAAGGATCACAGCACTGGCTGGCAGGCAGGGACTTGGCCCATTAGTGGCATACCTGTGCATGAGGGGACTGGGGTACTCATGACCCCCAGTTGCACTTACAGCCCCGTTGATTTTGATCCCTGCTTCAGACTGCTTCTAATGTTGGACTTGAATTTCATACCTCTGGGGTGAAGTTCTGGGGCCTTCCTCCTGCCCATCGCTTTGAGGTGGGGTCAACCTGACTTGCTGTCTGTGACATGAGGGTGAAAGAGAGACCTGAGGAATAATCCTGTAGGGTTGGTTCTTGAAAAGGTGTATTTGGAGTGAATCTCAAGTCCATTGGCATCACTGGGAGTGATTTATACTGACTAAAGGGGTTTTGGAGCCAAACCCATGGCTTTGAAATTATGCATATCCCATGAAAACAAGCCTCATGTTAGATTGAGTAAATTGAGTAATTAGGTTCTAAAAACCTACTAAATAGTGCCTATTTATAGACTGGGTTATGCATACACCATACCTATACACTCAACAGCCTGCACATCCAGTGCTGTTCTGGCAGGTTTCTGTGAACGTTACGTGATAAGATGCTACTCCAGAGGCTGGCTGCTGTACAGCCCAGGCTGTGCCAAAGCAGGAGGAAATCTGCTTAATGCCAAGTAGTGCTTGTCTTGCTGTGAACTTTAGAAGTCAACTCTTGCAATAACACTTGTCTCGCCCTTTTGTATCTTTAGCATTTTAAAGCCTCAGTGTACTGAGCTGTAAAATGGAAATAAAGTTTGCTTATCAACTAGAAAGCAGGGTTTATTAATCTACAGATTAATGTTTTAAAGTGGCAAAATGGGTTTAGAAGTGAAGAGCATACTAGTTCAATAATACTAGTAGAAAATTGTTGTTAATGGTGAAAGTGCAGGAGCTCAGAATCCTGGAACTGAAATATTGTTGCAGACTAAACTGCCTCATAACAGCTTTCCAGTATCTGAGGGGGGGCTACAAGGATTTCCAACCCTAACTGTTCTATGATTCTGTGGCAAATACATCCCCAAAACCAACCCTATTGCTTACCAGATAAATGCTGTAAAGGTAGTATACAAAATGGTGATGGAGGTATAGCAAATGAGATGTAGAGAGCCCACAGTTCAAAAATTTCCACATAAATAAAAGTCATAGAATATGATGTTGGAAAAGACCTTTAAGATTATCAAGTCCACCCGTTAATTCTTAATCTTCATAATCTCAGTGTTCTGCCTTCGCTTGCAGAGCCGCACTTCCACAGCTTCAATAATGATGTTCAATTTTAAACCAGATGAGATATTATTATTATTATTATGTCAGTGCAGTCTTTATGGGTTGTGGATTCTGGAGGGAAAGGCTTTGCTGTATAAAAATACATGGTATTTGGGATGTGCTGGGAATCTGGTTAACTTCCCACAAGCACAGCTTCTAGGAATTTTTAAGTCCTGTATCTTAAGAGAAGATGTGTTGGAGGTGAAGACTATTTGAAGTTTGAAGGAATATCTGTCAGTAATAGACAACCTGGGCTAGATAAAGAGCTGTGGTTCATCAGTAACTCTTACATTAGCAGTGAGGGTTGGAGCCAACTGAAGGCTGTAGTCATCTCTCAGTCCAGGTAGGAGGCATAGAACCAGCTGAGATACCAGGACACTCACTGAAGCATTCTGCAAGTACATGCAGTAAATGCAAGATGGCACTTTGTGAATGTTCAAGATTAAATTGGGATAATCTTTTCATCACGTCTTATTATGAGAAAATTATTTCAAAGGGTTCTGCTGTCTTAAGGGAAATGCACTAATTTTAGATCCTGAATGTTTTTCTCTTGACTGTGAGCAATTGGCCTTGAGTGGCACAGGAAATGGTAAAGGGCAGCAGCCAAAGCTGCTGGAAAACAGCTGATGTCTGAGTTTTCTAAGCAAAAATACAGCTGCAAAATGCTTAAAGTTAACAATGTTTAACACAGAGTGATTTGAGCCAGCTCCTCTACAGATGTAAATCAGTCTGTAGCTGTTAGTGCAGTGGCATTCTTCTGACTTACACCATTGTAAACTGTCTAGGAACAAAATAGTCAAAACATCTCTTCTCAGTTGTTTTTCTTAGGCTGAAATCAAGATGCTGCATATAATTCAGTTTTACATAAACTACTTCTGTGTCACTGGCATTACTCTCAACTCTCACTGTTGTCACTGTGAAGGGAATCAGACCTGTTCATGTTGTCTCATTTTAAATAATCTTTCTTCCTTAACTTTTTTTTGGCATTCATATACTTTCAACCAGTTCAGTTGCTGTTACAAGAAGAGTCAGATAATCTGCAGGTGCTTATCTGGATACAAAAGACTCATTTGGAATAATTTTATAAAGTAATGATGAACACATACATCCCACAGAGAGCTGTCCATGGGGTAGCTGGAAGTTCTGAAAATAAGCAGAGAAAAAGATAACAGTGGTACAAAAAAAAGCTCAAGACCTGAATTGCCCTCTGATTACCATTGCAGCTGCCAGTGATGCTAGTATTGGGTTTGTACTCACTGCTAGGACCAAGGAATAAAGCTTTTAATGGAATGACTAAAAGCCAGTCATGCATTGACAGCATATTTAACCAGAATTTATCCAGAAAGTGACCTCTATGTTACATGTCTAGGAAGAACTACATAGGGAATTTTCTGGTGAGACACTTTCATATTAGACTGTATTCTTAGCTGGAAGTAAAACACTTTAGAAGCAGTTTCCCAGCTTTTAATTAAATACATTATCTGCTCCAGGATGGGAGCTGCTCAAAACCAGAGCGAGGGATCCTGAGTTTGGCTGGCTTGTCTATATTGATCCCTTTTCTCCATCCCAAAAATTGTCTCAGTATTAGAATAAACTTTTTCCTTTAAATAATACTCATGAAATACTCAAAAGAAAATAAAGCAGCTGAGATCTGTGAAAGTTGGAGAAGAATAATAATTTTATAACTTGGTTCTTTAGATATGAGTTGGTTTTAGTAGATTTTGGAGACATTTTTGTTTCAGTAACAAGAAGAAAATACAGATTTCAGAAAGTTGTCATCTCAGAGAAATAAAGCTGTGGGCAAGCAGCATCACTTAGCAGGCTAAAAGTGAGGCAGGCTACTTCAAAACGAGTGTGACCAGCAGGTCAAAGGAGGTGATCCTGCCCCTCTACTCTACTCTGCTGAGACCCCACTTGGAGCACTGTGTGCAGTCCTGATGTCCTCAGTGTAAGGAGGACATGGAGCTGTTGGAGCAAGTCCAGTAGATGATCAGGGCCTGGAGGAGCTTCTGTATGGAGACAGGCTGAGAACACTGCGGCTGTTCAGCCTGGAGAAGAGAAGCTGCGTGGAGACCTCAGAGCAGCTTCCAGTGTCTGAAGGGGGCTACAAGGATACTGGAGAAAGACTCTTAATCAGGGACTGTAGTGACAGGACAAGGGATGATGGGTGCAAACGGAAACAAGGGAAGTTCAGGTTAGATCTAAGGCAGAAGTTCTTCCCTGTGAGGGCGATGAGGCAATGGCACAGGCTGCCCAGGGAAGTTGTGGGTGCTCCATCCCTTGCAGTGTTCAAGGCAAGGCTGGGCAGAGCCTTGGGCAACCTGGTCGAGTGTGAGGCGTCCCTGCCCATGGCAGGAGGCTGGAGCTGGATGATCTTAAGGTCCTTTCCAGCTCAAACTGTTCTATATTCTAGGATGACTGAAGGTAATGAACATGCATAAATCTTCTAGTCAGGGTGATGCAGCTGTGCCATCTGGTGCCAACAGCTTTTTGAAAATGCCAAGAAAATGGAATATTTTTTAATCAGAAAACTGGGTGTGCTCCCCTGCCCAACACGGGGGAAGGAGAAATAGCACTGAGAAGAGCAGTAGCTCTCCTTTATAAAAAACATGCCTTTCAGTTTGAGGCCATCATTATCTTATTATTGTTGATGTGTAAAGCTGTGGAAAAAATGCAGTGCTCTATATGAAAACTTTATCAGGCTGATCTTTTCATGCTGAATAATCATGAGTTTAGTTCTTGCTGTTTTTTTCAAGTAGATACTAAACTACTAATAAGAGGCTTCAGGACCTGCTCTTCCCAGTGAATAGTTTGTTAAAAATAGGCTTGATTTTCTAATATTCTTTTAAGTGACATCCAAGTCCTTATTTTCTATACTTCCTAGAGGAGTATTCAAACAGAAATTATCATCTGTGCTGTGTTTTTCTCTATCTTTTAAGAAACAGTCACAATCTTTTGTGCCCATACTTGCAGGCACACGTCAAGGTCAAAATGGAACTTTGAGAATACCAAATCCATTAGCTAATAACAGTAGTAAGAAATTATTTAGTAGTCCAATCTGTGTATTTAGGGAAAAAGCAATTAATATGTGTTTGAGTCATAAATGAAGATAAATACACTGCAACAATCTGAAGAACAGCAATCTGAATTCAAACCAGGTTGGACAGAGCCTTAGGCAACACGTTCTGGAGTGAGGTGTCCCTGCCCATGGTAGGGGGCTGAAACTGGATGATCTTAAGGTCTTTTTCCAGCCCAGACCAGTCTGTGATTCTATGAATGGAACTAGGAAGAGGAAGTGTTAAGACATTTTCCAATACAGACACTTAGCACAAGAACATACTTTCTGCTGACTCTTAATATAAATTATTTTTCCATATAAAAATTCATACCTAGGGTTTTCACCTTTATTTCTGAGATGCATCACTGTTTGGAAAGCTGATGGAGGCTTGAATATGCATAATAGGGACAAAACCAAATGGATGTTAATTTGTTCTCAAAACAGAAAACAAGTCAAGTCTTGCTATTTGAGAGGTAAAGTGTATCAGAGAGTAAAATCGCTTTTTTTTTCCTTTTTTTTTTCTAGTTTGCCCTGATATGATTTAGATTTCGAGTTCTATTTATGACAAATCGTTTGTCAACATTTCCTTGCAAATTTCCCATGGAAGAATTAAGCCACACTGCTGTGACAAATTGCTCTGCTGCTTATGCAGCTGCCAGCTTAATATCTCTCTGTGTTCTCACTTTTCTTAGCAACAAATACATTTCAGGCTTATTTTGGTCCAAGAGGTTATGCTAGAACAATTTTAATGATCTGCTCAGTTTACGCTTGGCATCTGTTAAAACAGCAGATCCTGAGTTTTTCCCACAGGCTTTAATGCATGTTGGCTCTTTTGGCTGCAGTGCTAGTTTGTGCAACACAGCTTTGCGTCCTTCTCAAGGTGATTTTTAATCTAAACCCCTTTCTCTATGGTTGCCTGGGTGCCCACACCTTTCTGGCACACCTGAGATACACTGATGGCTGCCTGGGGTAGAAGGGGTTGCTTTTGCTGCCAGTAATTGATGTATCAGCAGCCTGAGAAATACCTTCTGCACATGACCATGGTCGACCCACCTCAAATTTTGCCCTTTCACATTCCAGGAAATACGAAGTGTTTGCTCTGTGGGAATTATCATGGCTCACTGGTAGCATTGTTGTGCTGAACATCTGATGAGGGATTCTGTATGATTCTTTGCAGTGCTTTTGTTTTAAGCTGTTGGATGTTGGACACTAGTCAGTGTCTTGTTCACAATAAATATAAGAATCATGTTTAAATTAGAAATTATTTATGCTATGATATCTATTTTACCAGCATGTGTATATTATCCTGGAAATAAGTTTTACACTTGCTTTTTCATGTCGGTAGAGTTTGATGTTATTTCTGCATTGTGTAGAGAAATCCAGGATCCACTGCTCTAAAGTTGTTGTATCCATCTAGTTCCATTGTGTATGTAACATTGCTTTCAGAGGGGAAGGGGTGTGTGAGATTCGGGATGTAAGATGATGTGTTTCTGATGGTTGCTCTAGACCTTTATTTCATCTTTTCTGGTTTTTCCAACTTCAAACATAGGATTTGGCTTTGATTTTAACACATTTGGAATCAAAGTCTACATTTTTTCTTATGAGAAGTTTCAACTGTACTTTTCCCCTGAATTTTCTGCTGGGACCTTTCCCAAAGGTGAGCCACTTTCTCTTTGCAGTTCCCCCATGCACCTCTGCCATGTGACTGTCTGTGGGATTGCCCCAGCACCTGTAAGTACACTGGCAATAGGATACAATGGGGTCTTGCACTACGAGTTGTTCACTTAAGCCTGTACACAGAATATTTAGTAGAATCAAGGAAAACATCTACAAAGAAACCTCCAGGCTCTGCCCTGGCCTGGTACCATAGAGTTGTAGAATGGTTTGGGTTGGAAAGGACCTTAAGGTCATCCAGTTCCAACCCCCTGCTGTGGGCAGGGACACCTTCCGCTAGACCAGGTTGCTCCAAGCCCCATCCAACCTGGCCTTGAGCACTGCCAGGGATTGGGCACCCACAGCTTTTCCGGGCGACCTGTGGTGGTGCCTCAGCACCCTCACAGGGAAGGACTTCTTCCTTATATCTAACCTGAATTTCCCTTCTGAAGTTTGAACCCATCATCCCTTGTCCTGTCCCACCAGTCCCTGATAAAGTCCCTCTCCAGCATCCTTGTAGGGCCCCTTCAGACACTGGGAGCTGCTCTGAGGTCTCCATGCAGCTTCTCTTTTCCAGCCTGAGCAGCCCAAATATTCTCAGCCTGTCTTCATATATGTTTCAAAGCTCTCTTTACACACCCTTTGAAGCTCTCAAACACCTGCCTCCTTATGACAAGCCTCTTATTCTGCTTACACAGCCGTTAATGCAGCTTTCTAGTTTATGTTCTTTAAAGCTACATTCCCAAGTTACAAGTGTGAAGACACTGGCTTGAGACAATACTGTCTTCAGGCAGAGGAAGTCTCAAGCCTCAGTTTCAGGTAATGTGCTCAAATCTGAGCAGAGGACCTCTTTAATATCTTGTGGTGAATTGGTGTTGGAAGTCTGCAAAGGTTTTATGTAGCCCCTTCCTTTGTGTATGAAATGAGAGAAGCAGAGGCTGTATACTGGAAGAAGAGGAAAATAATTTATACTAACTCATCTTAGAGTATTTCTAAGTATGAATACAAAGAAAGTGGAAAACACAGGGAACCAAGTAATGGGCCGCAGTTCATTCCTTACATGTAATATCACTTAGATTCTTAGCAGCAAAAGTGAGTTGTGGAAGCAATATTTATGTTTTGATGTCCATCCCCATCTAGTGTTTGTAACTGTTATAAGCAAAATCATCTGTTGCTACTGTCTCCTGATTTCTTTCGTCTTCCCTGCCTCCAGCAGAATCACAGAATCCCAAGGGTTGGAAGGGACCTCAAAAGATCATCAGGTTATATTTCAGGATATATCCACTCTAATTTCAAGCATTGGGACAGACTGCTTGGGGCAGTGGTGGAGTTACTGCCCCTGGAAGTGTTCTTACACAGTGTACATGAAGCCCTCAGTGGTGGCCTTGGCAGTGCTGGAGAATGGTTGGATTGCATGAGCTTAAAGGTCTTTTCCAACCTGTCTGATTCTATGATTCTGTGATACTGCTTTTAAAAGTATCATTGTTGGATAGTATCTCTTGTACACTGGGGTGGTGAAAGCATCTAGAAAATTCAGAAGAGCGTATCTTAGTTTACAGAAGACAGTGGCTGTTACACGCCAAATGTGAACACACTTTATTCTTCTTAGTGGTTGAGTGGCTATGTACAGGTTCAATAAGGGACATTAATCTTTTTAAAAGACTCGAGCAAGAGTTATAGTACTGTTTGTTGGGGGTTTTAATTTCCTAATTGTATCTTTGCTCTGTGTTTCAGTATTCCACTCTCCCCAGTTAAGAATAAGCATTTACTAGAATATTTCACCAGAAGTCATAAGCTACATTGCTACTCTCTGATTTTCATTAAACAATAGCTGTATATTCCACTTATGTCTTCGGGGCCCTGGAGTATGCACTCTAAAATTCACTGCTCCATGTAGCTTTCTCATAACTGCTATTTCCATTTAGCTGTAACTCCTGTGTTCTCTTGACATGCACTATCAGGCATTTTTAAGCATTGTTATGAAATGGGGATAAATCAAATTAAATTGTAAATGAAAGACATGAACTTTGCTGATAGTGGAGTAGAGGGCAGTCACTGTACCTTGTGAGCAATGTGACCCCAAAATAATCTTGGGTATCTACAAAATGCATAAAAAACCTAAAGTGTGGTAAGCAATGAGAGAAAATGAAGGCAAATGCAAGCAAAAATACATGTGACAAGATGTTGGGAGTTACTGTGCTGAACTCTAAATAGGAATTTGAGAGAGAATAATTATGAATTCTATTCCTTAGTTACATTACATCTTCATCCAAACAGAAGTAACAATGGTGATAATAGCTCAGCAAGGGGGTTTTTATATGAAGAAGTTGTGTAGTACAAAAGCCTAGCGGAATTTTCTTGGAAAAACTGCCTGAAAATCAAATCTCAACTCTTTTATTTGCTTTAAAGATTCAGTACTGCCCAAAACATGCTGCGAGGACTGAATTGCCACAGAAATGCTGGGTTTCTCAAAACCTTTTGTTATGGTAGATAAATCTTCCAGAGTCTTGGGATGTAGTTTGCTATATAAAAGTCTTTACTGTTAATGAGATTATATTTTATGGCTGAATGGAGTTTACTTCTCTCCTACTCCCTCATCCTCAATTTCTGCTAATTTCTTATTTAGTACTTTAATGTAGTAGCAGTGTGACTGTTTATCATCATAGGGGCAGTCAGTTTGTAAATACAGAACTAGCTGAGCATGGTAGAATAAAGAGGGGGATGGCCTTTTTACTGTGCCTTGAAACAGTCCTCATAATAGTTGGAAGAACTCACACTTGGGTGAAATACAAAGCTTACTGTTAATACTGGCAATCAGAGGTGAAACGTTCCTGTTTTGTGTGATTTACACTGAAAGATAGCATCTAGAAACGCTGTGGCTTTTAAAAGAGAGTTTAATCCCTATGTTTTTTAAATGCTGGAAATACGGGTTTCCAGTTCCCTTCTTCTCCTCTCTACACATCAAGCTTTCAGTAGCATTTAGGATGTGATGCTTACTGATCTGCAATGTGAACACTGACCTGCAGGTATGACTCTGAAAGCTCCCCTTTTGTGTTTCAAGGAATAGCTTTATCCATAACATAGCAGTGAAGCTCCATATAAGCAAGATGTGAATGTGTTTTGGGAAGCTTCAGAGGTGGAAGCTTTTATTACCATGGCATTTTGCAGAGATTCTCTCTATACCCATTGAAGGACAAGCAAAACAGGTGTATGTGTTTATAGCAGATTGTGAGGTTTTGGACCACTTTTCCTCAGGATACATTATTGTTGAATAGCAGGATTTACATTTTGATGGCCTGGAGTTTGTTTTCATATTCATACTCTCTTACAGAGATTTGCTATATGGCCTGTGTTAGGATGTGACTTCTGGAAAGAGGCATAAAATGACCTGAGGATTAGCAGAATGCCACACTCCTTCAAAGATTTCAGCCACTATTCTTCCAAGATACAAGCACATACTTAATTTTGCTGGTGATAGTTTGTACAAAGGTGGTTAAGCTGGTGTAGGACTACAGCATGCACAAACAGGTTTAGTTGCTTGAACTTACGCTGTCCTTTGTTAATTTGTTCTTTCAGATTTTCTCTGGATTTGAGCTGCTGAAAACTGCAAAGCTCACCAGGGAACAAATAATTATAACTCACAGTCATTATCAATGCCATTTCCAGTTGTATCTTAAATGCATGCTTGAAGTAATTGTATTAAGATGCTGGGGTTTATTAAATTTTTGCAATACTCTAATGAGTTATCCTCAAGAACTCGCAGATTAACATGGTTCAATATCTGGTTTAGAAACTCTTTCTTGTCTATCTTAGTTTCAGCTGCACTTCAACTGATGTTTATCCTTTCTTACATTTCCAGACAGTATGAAAAGCTTTTCCCCTGCAGCAGATGATGACAGAGCTCCCTCTGAATTGACTTTGTGTTGTCAGTGACCTCCATGTACTGAAAACTTCAGGTAAGTTTTACTTCTCTTACACTTTACATGTTAAGAAACAAAAATAACACATTGTTTTAGCCCATTGTCCTCCAGAAAAAAATGGGGAAAAAGAAAGGGATAATGTTATATCTGGAATATGCAGAATTAACAGAGGTAGACTTCAATATTGTTTTAAATAAACCTACTTGAAAAGAGACTAAAATAACATAATTACTACAAATGTAAGTAAGGAATTAAAGGAAAACTAAGAAAACTAATTGGGGTTTCAAGTGTGTGTAGCAGTATAGAAGGAGGAAGTGCGGTGGTTTGTGTGATTACTGTCAGCAGTGCAGTGACACAGGGACGTTGCCTGATTTGAGCTAGCATCTGATAAGAAGAGGACACAGACCTGTCAGTACTGTCATTTAAAGAGATAATGATAGAGTTGATGACTGATTCATTTGGTGATGCAGCTCTTCAGGAGCCTTAGCAGTGATTTTCCTTTAAATAGCTTTAATTGAGAGGACTGTGACAAATTTCAGGGAAAATCTCAGTATTTTTGGTGTTTTTTTTTTGATGATAGAGGCTGTATATTTTTTGAAGGGGAAAAATAGTTACTACACAGACTTTTTGACTTGTTCTGCTCTCATCATACAATGAGGGAGGTGATGTAAGAAGTTTGTGGTTTTGCCCAGACATGCCATTTATCCAACTTGGAGAATGGCAGTTTATGAAAATCCATCTCTCAAAGAACTATGTGACAGCTGTAGCAGAGCTTGTTTCCTTTGCTACCTCTGTTACATTGGAACTTCCTCAAGTCCAGCTTGACTCTGAGAGGGTCCAGAAAAGGGTTAGACATGGACTTTACCAGTTAGCATTTTAAGTTCTTAGACTCACAGTGTGGCCAGGGTACCAGTTGCTTTTTGTGTTAAAGCTGGATCCTGAGCAAATGAATCAGTTATTACAGAGCTTCATATGTAACAAATGTTTAAGCTGTAAGGCTTACATCCATAAAATACAGAGGTCTATATTTTGTCTGAAATACATCTCTAAAATCTCTTTCTATGATGCCCACACCAACACAGAAAAATCTTTTCTGGCTTCAGCTGCTCTAATATAACCAATGTAATGTAAAAATTTGGTATTATGGCAGGGAAAATTAACCCTAAATTGTGCTTTCTTTTTGAGCATGTCAGCTGATCTAACACTAGAGATTACCAAATCTAAGTTAAAAAGCAAGAAAAGCAGTGCTATTTATTTTTTGGTGGAATTTTAGATGGCATGATGTCCTAAGAACAAACTGAGGTGAAAATCAGCATAGGCAATGAATCAACTCAGCAAGAAGGTAAAAATAAACCCTGTGCTGTCTTCTGTACTTAAAGTATCTATAAACTATATTCTAAAGCCTTGTCTGTAGTATGTTAATAACTTGAGGGTGGAAAATTGGGAGAAGTGGTGAAGGGAAAAGGTGCTTCAACAACACAGAGGAAATTAAAGTCTCAGGGAAGCACTCAGGAGAAAGCAGAGACTACATTAAATTAGGAAAATATTCTAGAGCCATGCAGTATGTTTCTGATGCAGATGTGATTTGGTCTTAGCCCTTGCATTCAACAAGGAATATCTGCTGACACAGGCAAATACTGCCTACAGCAGGGCTTAATTTGTGGTCAGGCAGAGATACCACAAATAATCTTCTGTGGATAGTAAACACATAGTTTGCATTTATTTGATAACTGTTGCCAGCATTTAGCTGCAAGCTGCTCTGTCTGCTACAGCCATGATATCCAGGTATGCACATTGGTCATCACACTCCAAGTCTTGCTGTGCAAAAAAGTACACATCTCATAAGCAAAGCCAAGAAGATGTGGTTATTGTGGTTGAAATCATCAGCTTTTCATCAAAGAATCCAAACGAGTTGCTTATAGCCCTGGGGTCTCCAATACCGCCCTGGACCTGAAGCGTATATTCTGATGTACCTGCCTGTGGACAAACTTTATGTAGCTTGCATCTTTCTTAAGATCATGTGTATTTGTCAGATTTGGACGTGCAGGTAGTGGAGACCATGCAACTTCATGCATTGAGGCAAGGTGCATTCAACACTGAACTGCACATCAGTATGCACTGATATATGTAACAATACCCTGAGAGTAAAGAAGTTGAAACTGTTACTGAAATAGAAATTGGGAAGAAACTTGCACTCTGCAAAATGAAGGAAGCACCAATTAGGCACCAAAACAAAGCATGAGAATCTGCAATTCCAGCTTTGTGGAAAAGCAGAAATCTAGTCAAAACCACACATGGCTATTGAGGATATTGGGCCTATTGCACTTTAGGAGCAGCGCTTTGGGCAGACAGAATCTCAGAGAGGGATGTTTTGATTAGTAGCCTCTGCTGTCTTCCACACCCAAAGAAACCAGAGTTCTGATTTCAAAGTGATTCAAAGTGGGAAGGGCCTTTCTTATCTGCTCACAATGAGGTTACATGTGATAATACACTGTGGTCCCTGCAGTCAAGTCTAATGCCATTGATGTGGACTGTTAGAATACAGGTTTGCAAAAAAGAATTTTAGAGCAAGAAGTTCAGATGGTGATCATTTGAGGCAGGTTGCACAGCTCTGTATTGTAACTGGGCCATATTTAACCAATCTGCACATACTTCCTATTTAAAAAGCCTCTCAAATATTACATGAAATGGTCTTAATGGCTTTTCAATGATAGCAAATTTCTCCATTCTATGAAATATACAAGTATTTGCTTAATTTTTCAAAGTAAGCACACATCTGTTAAGATACAGTTGTTTGGCTTATATTCACCAGGGCAACAAATGTACCTAATTATTTTCCAGGTTGGTATCTCCTGGCAATCTTGGTAATACACTAGCTCTGCATATTTCACAAGCTAGGCATATCTGTACAATACTGTTAGTGAGAGCAGGTCATCTCCCCAGTAAGAAAAGAGATGTGTTAAGCTGTTACTGTGGTTGTTGTGGGGGGTATGGTGTACATTTTTGTATCTAAATGAGCTGTAGCCACCTCATTTTTTTTATGCCGAAG
This sequence comes from Melopsittacus undulatus, assembly GCF_012275295.1. Lineage (NCBI taxonomy): Eukaryota > Metazoa > Chordata > Aves > Psittaciformes > Psittaculidae > Melopsittacus > Melopsittacus undulatus. Next base: position 148,747,724 of record NC_047527.1, read on the forward strand.
GGATGTCCTATTGCAGGAGGCAAAGGCTTTATAGAGCTCTTCCTCTGTCAGGTATGACAGCAGTGCTGAGGTATGAGAAAAAGCAGATAGCCCTGACTCATGTACTGCAAAGCTCAAAGCTGCTTTCAGAAAGGCTTTCATGGTGTCTGCTGTTTTAGGTGCTTCTTCCTTCTCTTCCAGATGCTTTTATTTGGCATTTGCATGGTGAATGTACTTTCACAATCTGTGGGCAGGTTCTCCAGGCAACTACAGCCCTGGTTTATGGTTTATAATTGTCAGTCTGTGATTCTGTTAAGGAATGTGGTAGCATCTCTCCATATATACATTGGGACTACTTGAAACAGAAAGTACTTATTTGTGATTCATTCATGTTCTTATACTGATTCTGTGAGGTTTTGTGAGTTCACTTGTGTTATGCTTGTTTGCAACAAAATGATGATGAAAATAGAATTCTGAATTACAATTCTAAACTTAGGTTTATTGCATGCTAGTATCGATTGGGAAGTTTAGGCAACATTCCCTTTTCTTTCCCCATATATTAAAAATTAATTTAAAGCTGTCTGAGAGTGAAATAAAAATCTGATATTATCATATGAGAATCATACATTTTGTCCTAGGGAAACAGATCACATTTGTTCTGGGAGGTTAATTTAAGTCTTTCTTAATGATTTTCATTATGATCTTAATAATTAATGAAATTGTAGGTTAAATATTAAATACAGGTGGATATAAGCACATATTAATAAATTAAAATACATAAAGTGTTATGTGCTCACAGAACTGAGAGAAAAAGAATCTGTTAGATCATTCTGTTCCAGAAGCTTCCTGAAATTGGTATAAAACTGTTTCCAGAAGCAGTCTACAGGAGGGAAAATGCCAATTTGATACTCAGCAGGCTGAAGGTTAGTTCTGACTTCAGTTCCTCAGCAACAGTTCAGGATGTTAGGAAGGTTTTTTTACTGAAATTAAACCTTCAAAGAAATGTCTTTTGTACCACACCTTTACTGTCACCATGTCCGTAATTCAAACCCTGTGTTGTGTCAGACAGAACAGATGGAAGTTTTCCTATAAAGAGAGGGAAACTTGAATCACTGAAGTGAACATTATTGCAATGGGTTGGAATTAATGAGCTGTGCATCTTCCAGAGAGAAACTTAAATAACACAATAATCCAGGGTGGATGGTGGCCTTCAAGGCCCTTTGTGAAAGTTGTGTCTGCATATATGTTGCAGAGAGGGTGAAAGCTGGAGGCAGAACAAAGGTTCCTCTTTGGATCTGGAAGCTTTAGTGCAGCAATACCAGCCCTTGCTCCAGCTTTGTTCACAATTAGCAGGCTTGACCCAGGTCCATTTCACATCTCTGCAAGAGAGTGTTCCTGTAGCGGCTGATGTAAGTAGAGCCAGTCAGCATTTACTTTGTGAATTGAGCCCAGGGTCAGTCTGTTCCTTAAGTGTTCTGTGTTGGTTACCTCACAGAACCATTCACCCCCCTGGTGCTTAGAAGAAAGAACATCTTATGGTCTGGCTGATTCTTAAGTGGATGTGAAGAAGGGTTCCAGTTTTAATTTCTTTCTGGTCATTAAAAACAAGATTTCCATCTACTGCATAATTAAATTTGAACAAAGGGATAAATAACAAAGCAAGTATACACCAAATCATTGCATATGTCTTCAGTTTGGCTCAAGGCTTCTTGCTATTTGACAACTTTCTTTCTTTCCAGCACTTCCATGGGAGAGCTTCTTAATCTGGAATAGGATTTTCAAAGGTGTTGTTTGTACCTGCTGTGTCTAACTGGAAGCACTCTGCAATGCCTCCCTCTAGCATCTGTTCCTTCTTCTGTGTAAAACTGCAGAAATTACTCCTTCTGTTTTATTGCTGCTTGTAGTTGGTTTAGACATGATGGTGATGCTTTAGTTCTGTAGTCAAATGGGAGTCTTGCCACTGACCATTCTTGCAGTGTTCTTAAGCTGTGGTAGGGCCTAAGGCCTTCTGCTATGAACAGTCCAGCGTGTCTGTGCTCAGCAGAATTACTAAGCACAATTGCTGTGCTTAGATGTTTAAACGTTTTTTTTTCTTTATAATGTGTGAATGATCCAGTATGACTGGTTTTGGCCTGGACAAAACATTAGCTTGTGCAGAGTGTCTAAAACCGTCATTAAATAGAGAAGGAGTAAACCAAAGATAATGAAATATCTAGGTTATTGAAAGTTTTTGCAAGTTACTATGTTTCCCAGTCAAAAGGATATAAAGCTGATCTCCAGAGTGTGACAATGTTTACATGAACCCAGTGTGCTCATGCAACCTGTTCCCTGTATCACATTGCTACCCAATTTATGCACATCACAAGAGATTGCTACTTATGTTGATCAAACCCTAAAGAATTAAGGTTTTTTACTTCCTTTCTCTAGATGCTTGGTTTGTTCAGTGAAACCGTTGGTTTAATGATGCTTATCACTGCATTAGACAAAATGGAATAGAATTAATATAGTGTATTTTTCACGATATAATTTATCAGTTGTAAGCTATACCTTCTCACATGTATAATAACCATATGGATCCAAAGTATAAAGGAGCAGAATACAGTTGCCAGTCTACAGAATCACACTTTTGGTAAAAAAAAAATCCATGAAAATTCCTGTACCAAAGGTATTGATTTTTCTCTGTCTTTCATTATACTTTATTTTTCAAAACATGCACTGTGTCATCTCAGAGAAGGAGTTTCAAATGCATCTCTGTACAAGCATGCCCAGGTATCTGAGGACACTGGGAAAATATTGCAATACTTAAATGCAGCAAGATGCCATCTTGATGTCTAAAGTTAGATGTTCGTTTAGTATAAATCCAGGTATAAACTGCAATAGCTCTGCTGGGTTTTGTGATCTACAGCAATAAATTGTCTATCACAGAGCAAATTGGTATAATATGATTAAAATATTGAAGTTAAGATAACCTGACTGGGTTAATGAAAAAAGAAATGAATAACACTGAGTGGTTTTTGTGTCTTGGATGAGTTTGCTTTTAATTAGATTGATACTAATTTGACATAATTATCCTGTATACAGTTAGCATCAAAAAAGAGCCCTGAGCAGAAACTGGCACTTGAACAATAACTTTTTGCTAATGAGGAAAGAGAAATGGATACCATGCACTGTGTGTGCAGCTTAACAGAATACCACAGCAACTGTATCCAGTTATCTTCAAATTAAGCATTCACCAAGTGTGCTATGGCCACACACATTCTTGTATGAGCATTTTGCACTAGTCAACCTAATGTTCCATTACCAAGTTAGAAGTCTCCAATATTAAATCACTGAAAGATTAACTTTAGATATTAACCAGACAAAATAAAACCAAAAGACCCATCATGTGTCTATTTATCCTTTTTTTAATTGTCATAGAATCCCAGACTGGTTTGGGTTGGAAAGGACCTTAAGATCATCCAGTTCCGAGCCCCTGCCATTCCAACCCCCCCACCTTCCTCTAGACCAGGTTGCTCCAAGCCCCGTCCAACCTGGCTTTGAACACTGCCAGGGATGGGGCAGCCACAGCTTCTCTGGGCACCCTCACATTAAAAAATTTCTTCCTTATATCTAAACTGAACTTCCCCTGTTTCAGTTTTAACCCATTGCCCCTTGTCCTATCACTACAGTCCCTGATGAAGAGCCCCTCTCCAGCATCCTTGTAGCCCCCTTCAGATGCTGGAAGCTGCTCTGCTCTGGGGTCTCCACACAGCTTCTCTTCTCCAGGCTGAACAGCCCCAATGTTCTCAGCCTGTCTTTGTATCGGAGGTGCTCCAGTCCCCTGATCATCCTCGTGGCCTCCTCTAGACCTGCTCCAATGGCTCCATGTCCTATGCTGAGGACACCAGCAATGCACACAGTGCTGCAAGTAGGGTCTCATGAGAACAGAGTAGAGGGGAGGATCATCTCCTTCGACCTGCTGGTCACACTGCTTTTGATGCAGCCCAGGATAAGCTAAACTGGGAAGAGAGGGAAATGAATGGCTAGTAAGTATGCACAATGTAGTTTAAAAAGTAGGTTGTAAAAGTTCTGTTCTAGTTAAGAACACAATGTGTTTTATGTCAAGTACTTTATACTGAATGAGGCAATTTCAAAACTCCTTAATGGAGTAGGTTCCAGCATTAGCTGTAAAAAAATTTATTCCGTATAAAAATATTTATATTTCTGTTCATAAAGCAAAGAAACCTTTGAATAATATAGAGAAAATGTATTAGAATTATGAAGGTGTTTCAATGTGTGCTTAGCTGATATGTAATCCCTATACGTAACTCAGGAAAGTTGTTTTATAGTGTTTTCCTAAGTAAGGATGGCTTTACAAAGCCACAGATTGAGTTGTGGTTGAGTTCCACCCCTGGATATTAAGTTTCTTTGTCAGGAATTCCTTGGCTTCTCTGGCCACATTCAAAATGAATTCATTTCTTAAGTAATTGGTTTGCACATTTATGTAGAAATTGCCATATCTCCTCCCAAGAATATCTCCCTAATAGAAGAGGCTGAAGTGGTTGTGTTATTGATTGTGACAAAAAGGAAAAGGCAAATTGCCTGATTTTAGAAACATAGCTTAAAAGTTCCTGAGCTGGGGGTCCAGGCTTTCTGTGAGCAATCAAAAACATGAAACTCCTTCAAAGAGCACTTGGAGTCTTACTACAGTTGGGTACAAACTAATGTTTCCCAGAGAACTTACTCTGTCCTGGTTGCATGTGGAGTCAGAAACATTTGACTTTGCAAGAAAAGCTTGATGCTGTTCTTTTGCTGTATCTCATTCTGCTTTTACATGGTATGTTTCTAACTAAAATCTCTATTTAGACTAAGATAAGTCTCTTTGAAGCCTAATGATAGATACGTAATGTTTTTTACATTTCAGGCATGTTTGATGCTATTTGCTGTTCAAATGGAAATAAAGGTGTTTCCTACACAGGGCTCTCACTGTCAAATAAAAGTGATATTAAGTAGCTTTGGTATGTGCCCATCTGGGAGCTTCTTTCTTACTGAGTTTATTTTGCAGTGAGCAGAGGAACCATACAGTGGTGGGGTTAGAGCTGCACATGGCTCAGCAATTTCCTCACTGCCCTCAGACTTGCTGGGTCTGGGCTGCAACAAGGAATCTTCTCCCAGTAGCACTTTTCTTTCTTTGAGCTTTTATCATTTCATCTTGTTCTGCAAAGGGAAAAAGAACCCCAGGTATTAGGGTTTAGTTCATGGAGATTTGATCACACCAAATACAAGTAGGTGCATTTGGAACAGTGTGGACATATTTGGGAAAAGTTTTTTCTTGTATAATGTCACTTCTAGTCCTCAAATGGACTAAATGGCAGACCAGCAAGTTGTGTTCAGTGGCTTGGTCAGCTTGTGGCTGCAGAGTAGCCTGTGACATTAAGTGAATACTTTGATAGCAATAATTCTGTATGTTTCTAGCCATCTGAAAGGCGAATGTCTAACCTAAGCTGGATGTTCAGAATTCCTCAGTCATCAATGAAGTGATAATGGAACAGATCATAGAACAGATCCTCCTGAAAGGTTTACCAAAACATATGGATGACAGGGAGGTTGATGGGACTTTGGTCTAGTGGAAAGTGTCACTGCCTGTGGCAGGAGGGTTGGAACTAGATGATTTCTGAGGTCTGTTCCAACCTGAGGTCTGTTCCAACCTAAACCATTCTATCTTTCTATGATTCCATGGTTCTATAATTCTTATGATTCTGTGTATCTCTTTGAGTCTTTCATTTTAGGGGATAAATACTCTGTCAATGTGCCTTTCTTCCCTGACCATACAGTGTGTCTAGATGAATTGATTTAGATTAAATGCCCAAGTTAGATGTTGAATAATGCTTGCTTTATATGGTGTCCCAATTTTTAGCAGTTTAATCAATTATGTAAAGTAGAGACTTAGTGCTCTTTGTCTTCACTTGTTTCAGATTTTGCATTAGTTAACTGTCTGGGCCCTTTTAATCTCTCCTCTACAGTGCTGAAAGTGGAGAAATTAAGTATGACATTTCATTTCTGTGGGGACATTAAGTTATGTGTATGTGTATTTGCTTAAAGAAGAGGGAATCACTATGAGAGACTTTGAGCATTACCTTGTGAAGCCTAGGGAGACCTGCAGTCCTGTTCCACTGGTTTGATTCAGTGAGCACTGGGAACCCCTGTGTGTTTTCCAGTGATTAAGCCTTAACTTTAAACCATAATTTCCTAGTTCTGTTCAGTGGTGCCCATTAAAAGAAACAATATATTTTACATAAAAATTTTGTTTCAGAGCAATAGAGAAAAGAGGAATTAAAAATTAATTTTGAATACTTTATAATGATTATTTTAAATTTGGTTTATTTATTTTGCGTTCAGATCTACCAGTTTAAAAAAACAAATCTTGCTTTGAATCTTACCCGAAGTACTTACCAACTTGTAACTATTTCTCTGGTGTGAGACTGGCATCTGCTGGTAAACTTCATGCAGAAGCTGAGCCACAGGACAATAACCTTCTTTCTTATTTTAGGTATCTCACAGCTGACAGGGTTTAGTTCCTTAATTTGTAGATGTAACCACTATTTCCTATAGAGATTACAGTTTGGGGGTGGGGGGTGGGAAGGAGTGTCTAGTGTGGAGCAGCTCTCTCCTGCTTCAGATTCAATTGGTAAAGAAATGTCTTTGAGTTAATGGAGTGTGATTTTAAATTGATCACTGATTTTTGCACTCTAATTCAACACCAGTTTGCCTTCAGGTTTAGCCAGGATTCAATTCTTGACTGAAAATATCCTCCCAACAGATGCAGTAGCGCTTGAAAATGCCAAAGTTATTCAATGGATGGTCTGACATTTTCAGAGTGCTTGTGCCCAGTGATTATATCTAATGTGTGTCTCTTGGTTCAAGGGGCAGTTGATCTCGCATCTAAAAAACAGATATGGAATATTGCAACTTGAAAACATCTGGTTCTATATGTTGAAGTGTCAGTGCAGCCTATGGTGGCCAGCTCAAAGGAGTCTCACATTGTTAGACCCATAGGAGTGCTGTCTTAGGCATGGTTTTGGTAATTTTGTAAATACTACTTAAGATACTCATCTGCATCTTTAAAGATTGTAACACTTATAAAAGTGGTTCGAGATCCACAAATGTAATGGTGTCATTTGGGGAATCACAGGTGACGACAAAATTGATGTGGTTCTGCGGAAGTCTTCTGAGCATCGTGGATCAATGCATGAGTTCTCTCTGTTAAGATCTATAGCTTTGTATTTTCTAGGTCTAGGTACATCCATTTCTGTGTTAAGACCTATGGTCCTTCCCATGAAATGTATGCAGTGATGAAAACTCTAGAGAAGATTCTGATTTTGTGCCTGCTTTTACCATGCACGGGATTGTCTAAAAATACTTTGCCATTAGAAAATAGCTGCAGACAAGGTAATTGCCTTGGTATCCACTGCCACACTCTGGCCATGAGGAGGCATTACTGTGAGCAATGATTCCTTGGCAAAGAATTCCCAGTGTTCGACGTTTTCCATTTTCAGCTAAGTTCCAGTTTTCCAGTGATTTTAAACCTCTTAATTATTGTTTCAGCCTTAATTCTAGTTCAGAAGGTGTTTGGTTGAAAAATATGAAATGTGCTTATGATAGAGGGCCTCGGGGCAGTGTTTTGAGGTGAACTCCTTTCTCATTTTAGTGCTTATTTATAAGGGGAATATATACTTATATTTGCCTTTCAAAGAAATATGCTCACTGTAAGTTGAGAATTTCACTGATGTATAATTCTTACTCAGGAGCTTCTTAAAGAAAAACTCTTGTAATTCTTAGGCATTTCACTAAAGATTGGCAAAATTCTTACGTGATCATGACTGCAGTGTTAGGTGCACTTTCAGAAATAAAGATCAAGCTAAATTTGATGTTAGGAGGTGATAGTTTTTAAAAAGAAATAAAGTTTATAATATCTATTGAAGTGAATACATGATGAATAAGTCACAGGCTGATGAAGTTTTCAACAGGTACATGTTTCACAAAAATAACTTTGACTGACAATTGTTTCCTTTGGAATCTGTCTCAGAGATGAGCATCCATATTTGCTGCTGATTTCATTCATATGCACAGGACATCTGTTAAATAGGCTTTGTAAGCTTTCCTTTTGCCAAGATCTTTCCCCCTCTCCCTCCTGCCCCATAAGAAGATATGCAAAGAAGGTAAAATTGAGGTTGAAGGGCAAAATATCATAAAGGCTGCATGAGAGAGAGCAAGTTAGGTGCCTGGCTCTGGGGTTAGAAGCCATATCTTGAATCTGGGTGTCTAGGCTCCCTACATCATGGTGAGGAAGGGATTACTGGGTGATGCTGGCTGAAGATGTTTTGGATCATACTCCTGGCAGTGAAGACTGATGTCTGACAAAATCTTGCTTCAGGAATTTGTGTGGATCTAGAGCTCAGCTCCTTTTCCTAGCAGTGTTTGTCTCTAGTAAATTATTGATGTGAAAGAATTAAAGTAATGCATCCAGGGTAAGAACACCTGTTTTCCATTATCAGAAAGGCATAGAGCTGTGTTCTTCCTCCTCATTAGCATCAGAAGAGCTTAGTTTCTGGTCTTAGGAAAAGAATTGGATATCTGGGAAAAAGAGAAAAGATTCATCTTGGAGAGTTTCAGGCAGCTTTCCAGAGGTACAGTGAAAAGTGTTGATGGGGAAATATCTCCAGCTCCAGCCCCTGTGTTGTCAAGGCAGTCCATAAGATTACCAGGCTTCACTTTGCCTCAGAAAGACATAAGGATATAAAAATTCTAGTTAAAAGTCTTTTTTCATAACTATCCAAGGCTTGAGTATTCATAAATTAATGTTAAAGCTACTTTGCACAGACACCTTTGGCAATCATCAACTGATGCCATCCCAAAGCATCCCTGGATGATTTCACAAGCTGCAGAGGTGTTTTGGATTAGTAAATGTCCCATGTGCTCTGCTGATAACTTGTTTGGACAAAGAATCTGCCCTGTAGGTTCAGCTTCTGCAGTTCTTGAACATCTATTTAACTTGAAATGAGGATGTGAGCAATAATAAGCTAATAATGTAGGTTAATCATGGGCAAGAGAATAAAATTCAGAGTGTTTATGTTTTCATGTAAGATTTAATGTTTCTTCCTGGGAGAATGAACCTGATGCTTCAGTTGCAAATACCTGCTTCACTCAGAACAGGCTTTAATTTACCTTAGCATATGTCACAAATAAAATATATAAGAATTAGACTGAAAGAAAAAAGACCCTGTTATCTGTATCAGGATCCCAGTGAGGACTTCTCACTATCCTAATTCACTCTAGTGAAATTTTACATAATGATGTAGAAAAGGAAGATTTAAGAAATAGATTTTTCTAAAAGAAGCCAACATGTTATTTCATGGTCCAGTGAGCCTGTGCTGTGCCTTGTAAGCTTTTAATAAACTGTGAAAACACATTGGAATTACTGTAAGACATCCTTTCCCTTTCAGGCTACTTAAAGAAGAGACTGATTTGCACCATGATGTGGCTTTCAATTCTAGTAAATTTATTTTAAAAAACAAAAATCAGGGTACAGATTTTCATTTCCTAAACCATGTGTGATAGCCAAGTTTTCTCTTTACTGCTTTTTGCTGATGGTACATTCAAGATTCAAATCAATGTGAGTTTGTTCAAAGTTTCTGGAAGTAAACAGTATCTTGGATATAATATTTTTTCCTTAGTTATAGAGGCATAAAATGGTTTGGGTTAGAAAGTCCTTAAGCTCATCCAGTTCCAATCCCCTGCCATGGGCAGGGACACCTTCCTCTAGAGCAGGTTGCTCCAGGCCCCATCTCACCTGGCCTTGAACATTGCCAGCTACAGCTTCTCTGGGCAACCTGTGCCAGCACCTCACCACCCACACAGTAAAGAACTTCCCCCTTATATACAACCTGAACTTCCCCTGTTTCTGTTTAAACCCTTTTCCCCTTGTTCTATTGCTGCAATAGCAATAGTGTTTGTAGGTGTTTACTTACATGTTTGTTTTGTTGGGGTTTCTTTTCCTGGTGTTTGTATTTTTTGAGATTAGCCAAATCACAATTAGGTTTCATCTGCTCACTTCCATTTACTTGGGTGTCTGGAGATGTTTTGCTGTTCGGACTGCCTTAGTTTTTCATATGCATTCAGTGTAAATCAACCTCCTAATGTCATAATTAGTATTTAATTGAATGCATTGCTTGTCAAAGAAGGTGGAGACATATCATGTGATGTTTGAGTAGCAAGATAGAAGGGATGACAGTGCCTAAATCCTGCTCACTTGTATGCAAAGTTCTGAAAGGCTTGAATAGTCTTAGTTTTGAAACTTTTAATAGCTCTTAAAATATTAGCTTTCTAACATCCTGCAATTCCAACAGATTTGCAGGATGCTTCCACAGCAGGCATACAGTATGTCCAAAATCCAAGCTCTTCATACTAGTTAGACCCCAGAATAAACAGGGGAAAACCAAGCAGTTCAGTGCTGCCAATCTCATTTGTATCGTTGCAAAGCTTTCTTGCTAAGCAAATGACAGCCTCAGTATACCTTTGCCTTGCAACCCTGCTGGTTCTCTGTCACTACTGGATTTGGGGTTCATCTCATGAACCCAAGCACATTGCTGCTGATTTGCCACCAGGAGCATGCTGAAAGCAGATTTCTTGGCTTCGTTTTCTGCATGTAGAATGGTTGCTCTAATGAAGCAACATGATCTAGCTGTTTTTCTGGTCCAGGCACTTAGGGATATCCATTATAATGGACATGCTCAATGTCCAGTGGTTAGTGGAGGAGTGCTGGAAAATGCTGGAGGAAACCAACTTTCTTCCAACTTTCTTTGCTTCTTACATTATGTTAATGATGATCTATATTCCTTAAAACGAGAACTTTGTGAAAATAAGTTCTCAAATAACTTGTAACCTCATTTAACCCTTACAGAATCAGACACAGTGAAGGAAGAGATCTGACCAAAGCATTGTTAACTGAGGCAGCCAGTCAGGGTTCTGTTCTGAAACCTGGAACCCTGGGATTTATAGGTGTGTTCTATTGCTGCTACTATGCAGTTATCACTGCTGAATGAGGCAGAATTTCTTTACACATAGATGACATATTGCACACATCAACATATGATACTGTTCTGTGTTTGTTATATGCAGTACTTGGAAAAGATACTGCTTACACTTGCTATCACACATGAAACATCACAATTTCAAGCTTTAGTATTAGCTTATGAAGTCCATGGGAGATTGGCTATTTAGTATAAAAAAGAAGTGTTAATTTTAAAATAAATCCCCAAATTGGGAGGGAGAATTCAGAGAGGCAACAAAATTATGATTTAACTCATATGTACATTCATGTTTAATGAACTAAGGAAAAAGAAGCATAAAAAACTAATAGAGGTCCCACACATTTCTTTGTATTTCTCTGACTGATTCCTTACAAACTGTAGTGAAACTAGATTATTCATACCTAGAATTATCTTTGAATCAAAATCTAAATGTTAATGTCAGGAACATTGAAGAAGAGGGGAAAATGCTATTAAATGGTCTTCAGTAGATGGAAGCTGGGATATTTTACTGAGAAGTTTATTTGTGCTGTCTTACCCTTCACTAGTTATCTGCTTTTGGAGGTTTTATCTTGGTTTAGTTGAACCTTTCACTATGTCTACTTTCATTTTCCATCATTTCTATTCATCTCGTGTATCCATTTCTCAGCTTTAACCACTGCAGTAACCCCATTGGATCAAACGGAAATGTTTGTGCATGGGTAAGTTTTCAGAGGATCAAGGTGGCACTTAAGAGAATGACTTGTTTAGAATTTAAAGGCAACATTCAGATTACAAAAGGGAGCAATATGAAACACAGCACCTTTTATTAAGTGTTTTTGAGGCTGCAAACCAAGCTGCAGTGTTATTATTATATAATTTAATCTGAAGAAAATGCTAGATATAGTTGTAAAGTAGTGGGATCCTTGCATATTATTGCATGAACTGTTACACATGAAACTGTTGAGACCAAAGATTAATGATTTGCAGCACAGGCTCTTAATTTATTAAAAACAGAGATAAACTGAAGCCAAATCTGTTCCATTGCACTTCTAAATGTAGAGAGCTATCACTATGAGCAGAACTTAGTTCCCCTATTTTTCTTTGTATAGCTATAAATAGGAAATATGATTTCATCCATTTATAAATGAAGACCTTCATTACTCATTTGTGGTTTGTTATACACACAAGCTAAATCTGTCCTTTCATATGACGCAGAAAAAAGATCCCTGTCAGCTGTAATTGCTGTATGTGGAAGACAAGTGCGACATTACTTTTCCCCAGTGGAGTAAATGTTTCCTGTGTTTAATATCATAAAATTTTATTTCTCTGTGACCTAATCAATAATGCTGACATTCCATTCTCCTTCTGCACTGTTGACAGGTTGAAATCCCAAAGTACTTACTCCTTATTGTGAGCATTGTTTATTGCACACATAGAAATGCTAAATGAACTGATGCTAACTGGGAGAAGAGCTGAGATTCTTATCAATACAGGCACAGGGAACTGCAAGGGACATGCAGGCCAGCTCTGGTCAGTTGCTGGTAATTGTGCAATAGAGCTTTAATCAAGAAGGATCCAGAGAATATCCTATCTTCATGTCCTGATATAATGCAGCTATAGAATACTTTAAATTGAGCAATAGAAAATAACAGCCACACTTGAAATGTGCCAGAGGAAGAGAACAAGAGAGGTCATATTTCAATAGCATTTTAAAGGAAATTGGAGACTCCAGGTACCACGTGTGGTGATTGGGTCAAGCCTGAGATTGTGAGCCTGACCAGCTAAGCCTCTGGCAAATCTACCTTCTTAAATCCTGCCTCTGGCTGCTTGTGATCTCCGGAGGAAAGCCTCTTCCCACTCCTCTAAAATTCTAGGAATAATACATGAAAGGGAGATTAGAGGGAGGGATCTTTCCTGAATGCTGCAAGAAACTGAAAAGCGCAGCATTATCATATTCTAAATACTGTACAAAATGATCAGTTTTGTCTTGGATCCTCTGGGCAAGGTAAAAAGAAAATGCCTTTAAAAGGAAAAAGCAAGTTCTATATTTGATGCAGATCTCCTGGGGAAAAGCATTACTTTGGGATCTAGATGAATATTACTTTTTCCAAAAAGGGTTGCTGAAAGTTAATTAAATGCTTACATTTGGAGTGAAGTCTCTGGTGAAAACCTGTGACTTCCTGAATGTTGTCCTTCATGGAATAATGACTTCAGAGTTTTTCTGCATCTACAGTCATCAAGTGAGCCAATTCTTATGAAGCTGAGCTGTATTAGAGGGCTTCTGGACCCAGTGTTGAGCATCATCATTGTTCTGTGTTCTCTATCAATGTGTTTTTCTCCTGCTAGCAGCTTCATTCTGGCATCTGTGTTAATAATCCTTAGAGTTAAAAAATAGTGCTTTATCTTCTTTTTCATCTCTGTAGTCTGTACACCTTGTCTAAAATGAGCTGCATTGAGAAATGCTGGAAGAAAAGGGGGAGAATTACCATTGCTCTTCCCTAAGGCTAAGATTCAAACCATTTCCCTTTATGCTGTTCCTTCCAAAGGCAAGTAGTAAGACCTTTTCCTCTGCTGTCCTGTGGATATTTATTTAAGTAAAATCTATAGATCTGCTTTCTGGTGACAAGACATCTTGCTTTTCCCAAGATAATTCAGAACATTCTGTTTTGTTTTTTTTCTAAGGAAGTTGGTGGAAATGAAAAACTTACACATTTACCAATAGGCCTGATTCAGACCAGTGCTGTTTGGCTGCTTGTCTGCAAATGTTTGTGCAACAGAAAACTCAGTTTTGGGCATGGTAATAGAAATACAAAATGAATTTCTGCAAATATTGCTATAAGGATCCAGATTCTCACATTTACTGTGTAAAAAACCAAAAACATTCTGCACATGCTTGGTACATGCCATAGTGTCCGGTTTAACAAGTATCGGAAAATCATCTCACTTTCCCTATACTAGTCCAGTGTAGCTCTTCGGTTAAACAGCATGCAACAGGGTTTAAGTGCTCAGAAATACTTTGTTAGCTTTGTGTCCACAAGATGTCAGTGTGGATTCTTAATTCATTTCTGCTGTTACCCTGCCTTACAACGTTGCTGGAAATAATGGTGACAAACTTGGGCAACCCCTTCAACAGACATTTCCTTAGATGCTGAAAGGAGCGTTCATCATGTAAGAATCCCATTTTTGACCTGGATCTCATCTTTGCCGTTTAAACGGGTATTTGGATCAGACTGGTGTTTCTAATCCATCCTTGGAGAAGTACTAAGCTTTGGATGTGTGTATTGAGCCGCAGACATCAGTGTAACTGGGCTGACAATGAACACTAACAGGACAGTGGGTTCAAGCAGTAAAAGACATTGCTGATGGTATCCAGTCTGGAGGAGAAACAAGATGATAATGGCATGGGGCTGTAAAAGCCAACTAAAATTGCTCAGGGACCAGGCTTGTTAGGCTGGGATCGTTGTAGTGTTAATGTAGCATAAGGGTTTTTTTTAGCCTGAACTATTATTTTTTCATTGGCTTGCACTGCATCTTGTGGGTGCTAACATGTAGTTGAGTTTAATTAGTTATCTCTGTCTAACTGATGTTGTTTGGCAATCGGTGCTGCATATTCATCTCCTTCTGCTTGAAGCCTATTAAGCTTGGTGATTTTAGTTCAGGTTGTTTACTGTGTCTTGCTATATATATATCCCTATAGTAGAGGAAGGAGCCAGCAGAATTTGGTAAGCTTTTGATGCCCAAATAGCTGTTGCTTAAATCCCACTGAATTTCATCCGAGTTGCCAGCTTCTGCTGAGGAGAATTCAATTGACCTTAATACTGTGGATATGTAGCACATGAGAGGCATTTAATCAAGTCTCACACACCACTGCTTTGAAAGCCTGATTGAAAACTCTGAAGAGAACCTGATAAACATTTTATTACAATACATTTTTAATCATCATAGTTTACTTCATGCAGCTACATATAGGACCCATTTGCAACTTTTGTTTTTGCTTTAGATAAATGAACAAAGGTGAACTGCTTTAGTTAGACTATAAATAATATTCTTGAAGTGAGAGTTGAAGAGAAACAATGGCTTTGAACCAAAATTATGATAGATCTCCAGAAAACATTTTCTAGCTGCATGCATAGAGAGAATGTGAGTGATGTGTCTTGTGTAGCACAATGTGGTTTTATTTCAAGTATGTCTCTCAGGGTAAGACAGACAGCAGGAATCTGCATCTATCAAAGCCAATGCTGCTTTATCTAGGCCATCAAAATATTTTAAATGTATCCTTTGCCTGTCATAAGATGACATTTTTTCCCAGAAACATGGAAGTGAAATAATGCAATAAAAATGTTGAGAAAGAATTCAGGTTGTAAATGTAAATATGTGTTTCAGTTGTGTTTCATAAGCCACATTTTTCTTGTACTATTGCAGTACCTCCTGGTGAACCAGCATGTTCTTTAGTCTGATTTTTATATCACACCTTTCTGTGTAATTGCAGTTCTGGTCATCTTTAACTGTAGCTTGCTGTATTAGTGGATAAGCTGGCAAGCAGAGGTGTGAGAGTCTGAAGAAACACCGTGTGCTTCCCATGTTTATTACACTGTGAAAAGCTGCACTCTTGCTTAAAATAAGATTATGAGACATTAGATCCAGGTACTTGTTTGGAAATGTTAAGATTGCATACCACTGTTCACAGCTAATGATCTCACTCCTTAAAGTTTTATGATTCTCCAGCTATTCATTATGTGCATGGCATGTTTTCAGTATTTGTGTTAGCAGAAGCCTTCTCTCATATTCCCTTTGTCAGGGACGCTTGAAGTAGACGTGATGGAAAGTTCCCAATTTAGGAACATATGCAGGTGTTCTTGTTGGGTCCCTCTGACTTGGATGAAACCAGAATGGTCTGGGATTTCAGCCCATGCAAACATCTTTTGTTTCATGCAAACACTATGGAAGGAAATATTGTGTGTAGGATATAATTCTTGCAGTACCATGTGTTCTTCTTACTCAGCTGAATAATTAGTCTGTCTTTGCTATAGATTCGGGTTTTGATGCTGAACACTCGCTTCTTTGCTGTTTTGAAACAAGATTCCAATTCATGAAAAATGTGATTCTGATGACAACTGATGGTCCTTTATCACATAGATAAATCTACTATTGGTGTGTCTGCAGATATGTATATACTGCCTTTGGTTCTTATTTATCTCTTTTGGGTTTTTTTTTTAATGTATGTTAGCAAGTAGGATTCTCCTATCATTAAAACCTTTGTAGTTTTCAGGTTCATAAAGAACATTGTAAAGGACGATGGCCGTTTGAAGAAGTAGCCTTCAGCTTCTACAATATATAGGAATATTCTTTTAAGCTGTTACTATTGACAGTAGCCAATTTGTTACATGTTGATAGGTGTTAGCAGGAGGTAAAGGACAGATATACCCTATACCTTTAACCTCATCACAATATTTTGATGTTGCTTCAGTGAGGTTTTGATTTATTCCTGATTGAAGGAATTGCTCAAGGAAGTTAATTCCTTGCTGGTTGTTTCCTTGCATCTGAGCTTGCAGACCAATAGCTGAAGAAGCTTTTATGACCTGCATAAGGGCAAAGTGGCCCCTCTTAATAGGTATGGAATTAACAATAAAGATGCTACTCTGACTAATGAACCTCTCAATATATGAGACCATATTTTGAGACAGTCAAATGACCATGTTTAAGCAGTACTGAAGCGTTCTATGTTTTCTATATGGTCTTTTAAGGAAAAGTAGTTAAGTCTTTTTGTCATCCTCTTAATTCCTCCTTAAAATTCTGAATGCTTTGGACAGTTTGAACAGAATTTGAAGGGTGTGAAGAACACCTACAGGACACTTAAATTCCTTCAAGCTCTGCAAAAGTTGTGAGGAGAAAGTCAAATTGCTTCCCCTCATGGAGAAAAAGGCAAGTGGTAGCTCATAAAAATGGCAACCCAGAGGGCATGAGCAGGATATTTCTGGAGTGCATTGCTGACAACTCCCTGACACAGGTGACCAAGGAGCTGATGACACCCTTATAAACATACATGTGTTGTAAAGGTAAAACCAGTTTTGTCAGTGTTGTCTAAACAAACTGTGTAGCATTATTTCAAGGTGCCATCTAGGAGAAGAATATATCACACCAAACTTATCCATCATTTTGTTCCACTGAGATTTTAATACAGTGCCTCTAATTATATGTATTTCTTGGTATCTTGTTCAGCTAGAAAGTTAATGCTATGATGGAGATATGGTCTTATCTGAGAAGAAAGGGGAGGGTGTGCTTGTCATTACAGTGTTGCCCAGAGATAGAATAAATTTGGGGTTAATTCCAATGTTTTTCTTAAGCATCCTATATGACCATTGGCAAATTGTTTGCATGAAAATTACTGTAATGTCAGAGCTGAAGTAGTACCAAATGCTTCTAACTTACTTCTGCTAATTTCTGTGATCTGTATTCTCAAGCTGAGGTAAAATTCTTCTATACTGTTATCTGTCTTCCAGATATTTAGATTGTTTGCTTCATGGATTGATTCTTAATACGTGTTTTTATCATGTGTATGCTCAGCAGCACCACTGTCTGGATAAGGAATTTTAATAGCAACAACTGAGCATAAAAAAAATCATCCTAAGAACTTGAAGAGAGTATATTGGAATGAGACATTCAGTAATACTACCAAGCTATACACCTCTCCTGATCTAATTATAGAGATGCTGTGCCTACACAAACAGTTAATGCATTAGTAAGGGCTGACTTAATTTATTAAGAGGTGCTGCAGAAGACTTCTGAATCACTCTTACCTTTCTCTGAACAACAAAAAACCCAAGGCCTTGTTCAATCCATGTAGCTTTGGGACCGACTTAACAGATGCCAGTAAGCCTGTTGGAAGGGTTTATATAAATCAGTGCAACCCAAAACAAAATCCATAAGATAACCCTCAAGTAATTGGTTAATCCTTGTTATTCCCTACTGTCTGGGCCAGGAGTTTAATCAGGCTTCTCAAGAGACCACTACAATGTGTGTCTCTGAAAATCAGTGTCATTGACATTGTGTTATTGAAGTAATAATATGCCTGTTGCTGCTGTAAATGACTATTTAATATCAAAAAATTGGTCCAGTTTCTGAGAGATCAATGAGAAGTAGTTTATCTTTTGTCACAGGGGAATTTATGATTATGCCTTAATCTTATTATAGCTCTCAAGAAAATCAAATGAAGTCTTATTACAGCAGTGCAGTTGCACAGAGATAGTGTAGTTTAAGGTTTTGTTGCCATGTCCATTATAAATCTTTTATTCCAAGGAGGTGTAACTCAGCCGTATTCATTGGCTCTGAGCTAAAGCTTGGCAAATTATTGCTATGGGAGATTATTTCCAAATACATTTCCAACAAAGTAATGTTTTAGTGTGTGAAGAATAAGATTGAACAGAATGTAACTTTACCAGTGGCAGATATCTATATTTAGTTTCTGTTCATTAAAAACAGGAAAGTAAAAAATCTGCTTCTCTTTCTACAATTGCTGAGAAGGTATGTTCAGGATAGCTGAACTCAGCGTCTTTGAGCACCTAAAAATACAGGAGTAATCCTGATCCCATTGAAGCCTGCTGAAGATGTCTCGTTTACTTCAGAAGGGTAGAGATTTTAGGCTGAATAATTAAATGCTCACTCAGAAACAGATTTTCTTTTACATTCTTAGTCCAGCTGAGAATTTTCCTCATGATTTCACTTTCATTATTGTTTGTGTCAGCAGTGTGAAATGTCAGTTGAATGTAATTCACTTGGTGAGGATTGCCTACAAGCAGAATCTTGGCCAGTCCTACTGAATTCACCAGCAAATGTTCTGTTGATTTCAACATCCAGAAAAAAACGGGTTAAGGACTTCTAGTGCAATGATGACCAGTAATCATTATGGGGAAGGTGTTTTCCAATCAGTTTTGTACTCTTTTGTAACCTCTATGATACTCCATTATTTTGTTCATGAAACGTCAAATGAAACAGTCAAGAGCCTTAACAGAAAGCAATATATTTGGGTTAAATTGCTTTTCCCATCACTGGAGGAATGTGTATATTGTCTTGACTATCAACTTGCTGCTCATCATCTTGTAATTCACAGGATGGGTACAGACTTCTTGTTTGTTCTGGTGTTTATCTGGAAATGGGAAATGACAAGTCTGTAATTCTAGTGTAAAAACTCTATCTTTTTGATCTTTGATGTTGTTATTGTAGATTTTCAAGGATATCTGGTAGCATTATCCTTTTTAGATCATTCAACTTCAAAGAAAGAGTAAAAAGTGAAATAGAACAGGGAAAATAAGTGCACTTTTTTTGTATTTTTAGTCCTTTTAAAAATTCTCACTGAAGAACTACATGAAAGTGGGTTGGTGTTTTGTTTGGGGAGAGTTAACATTATTGCTGTTCATCCTTACTGGCTTGGTACATCATTGCAATTTGATCAAGGTTTATTGGCCCTCATAGACTTGGGCAGCAGAAGACTATGGAGGAAAAAATTTGTTTCCCCCAGAATTTACAGTCTAAGTTGACCTACTTCTACTTATTCTGATGGATAAATCAATCCATTCACTCTAGGTTAATTTTTACTCTGATGATTTGTGGCTGTAGGATGTATTATGCTAAAATCAGAATGACTTTGTGGAGTAGTTAGTGTTGTGAATCTGACATCCACAATCCCAATTAGGGATTTCCTTTA
Organism: Melopsittacus undulatus; assembly: GCF_012275295.1. Lineage (NCBI taxonomy): Eukaryota > Metazoa > Chordata > Aves > Psittaciformes > Psittaculidae > Melopsittacus > Melopsittacus undulatus. Next base: position 148,767,452 of record NC_047527.1, read on the forward strand.
GCAGTGCAATTCTTGCACTAAAGCACTATGTATTTTCTAGGGATACTCACTTAATTGTGCATAATGACTTGGCTTGGTATCCTTAATGTTAAAAGACATCAAACTTTAAGGAGTTCGTAGTCAGTTCAATAGTCACTTATGCATCTCACCACCATTAGTCTTGGATTTCCAGTAAGCCATGGAGGAACATGTAGATGCTTCGGTAGGAACATGTAGAATCTGTATCTTCCTTCTTAAGGCTGAAAAACTGCAATATAGTTGTTTTCTCTTTTTGATATGCTTTGCCAAAGCTTATGGTATGGCCTGTGTTACAGACAAATCTGAGGAGAGGACAGTGTGGCACAAAGTCCAGCACCTTCTGGAACTCTAAAGCTTTTGTGATCATTGTGATTACTCTGAGCCTAGTTAAATGAGTCTTTCTGTGTGTGAAATAATGAGGACTGTGCTAAGGAGAATGTGTGTATATGTACATTTATAAGTTGGGTTTTTTCATTGTTGACTGTGCCTTTGCAAGTGCCTTCTAGTAGCACAGTAAGGAATGAGGAAAGAGCATTTTTATCCTATACAGCTAACTAAACACCTTCAAGTTAGTTGGTGGTTTTCTTTGCTGTTTGGAGGGGTGTTGAGTGTAATGGTGTCATGTACAAGGAAGGTTTTTTTAATAGTAATTTTCTGCGAAAGCAGAGAAAAACTCACATCTTTTCAGCCCATGCCATGATATCAGTTATAGGAAGGATACAGGGTGAAGGCTGTATGTACTGTTCTCCACTTGCCTGGCAAGCTTTTCTGGGGCATCGAGATGCTGCCATTGTAAAAGTAGTCACAGCTATTGCATGTCAAGAGAGCAGCAACTCCAAAGTTATTCTAGATGCTAGATTAGCATGGCTGTTATTTAGGTCACATATAATGAGGCCCCACTATGTGTTTAGAAGACATCTAAGGTGCTGGGGTAGTGAACTGGGACTTGGCACATCTGCTCCTGCCTGTTGCATCAACCCTTGCAGTGAGCTCATGGTGGGGGGCTCCTTGTCACTTTATGCAGACACAGATGGTGTTTGCAGATGTCCATCCATTTGCAGACCTGAGCTCTATTCCTGTCAGAAAACTTGCAAGCTGCATTCATCTTCAAGGCACTCCTCATTTCTGCCTACCCCAGCCTACTGTGTAGGTTTTTCTCCCACACGAGCACATTCTCCAAGGGAAGACCATCTGCTGCTCTCTCGAATGGCTTCCCACCCTATTGAAACACAGCTAAGAAAGAGGGATGGATCACTCTCCTCTTTTGTTCAGCATATTCTTTTGAATAATGATAATTTATAATTCACCCACAACATGGTGTGAGCAGACAAGTAGAGTAATTCCATCATTTGCCACAGCCCACAAGGACATTATAGAAAAGGGGGGTGCTGGTCTCCACAGTGCTCTTAGAACTGCACATGCAGCTTTGGTGCAAAATCAGGCATGATCAGACCTCTCAAAGGTAAGGCAAGCCTGTCTGAGGGGTCTGTGACTAAATGCCATGTGATGGACTATCAACATGCAACCTGTTGTTCAAAGGAACTTGCATCCCAGAACTCCATTCATGTGAGTGAGTGTCTGGTTAGCTACTCCCTGCCACTTCTTACTGAGCACCTTCAGCTTTAAGCAAAGACAGCCATATCCTTTATAAAGTCCAGGTGAAAACACATTTTCATTAGATTATGGTTACTTCCAACTGAATGGCTTCAGTATCACTTGTTGACTACTAGGCTGCTAAAGCATCTCAAAGAATTCAGAAGTTAATGTGTTTTAAAGTGAGGTTTTGTGAGCTAGAATGAAGGTGAAAGGAAGAATGAATTAAGGCAGATTCTTTGCTTCTTAATGGCAAGTACTTCCTTAATCAATGAAAAAGATTGCTTTAAAATATGTTCTGTAATTGTTCTCCAATTCCTCCAAGTCTCTATTTCGTTACTGAGTGGAATGTAAACTGCATTCATTGAACATTACTTGCTGCTCTGGAAGACAGTGATTTTTGTCCATAATATCAGTTGATGACATGCTTTGAAGTTGTTTTGAATTGGCTTAAAATTATCAGTGCTACTTTATAATAATGAAGATGACATCAGACAGGGTTGCAATAAACATTTAAATTCAGGGAGCCTTTTTAATCATGGAATCCAGTCTCAGCTGAAGGGCATATTTCTCACTATTAGTTGTCAAGGGGATCAGAGCAGATTTGAATTCAGATATCTAATTTAGGTGACTGAACAAAAATGGGACAGTTTCAGTTGGAGAGTCTTGAGCATACAAAGGAGTGGATGGGTAGGAAAGATGTAGGTGCTCTGCAGCAATGAGGTTAAGATAAGCATTTCTCAGATGTGTTTCTACATTCATTCTTCTTATACTTTGCTTTTTTCCTAAGGCATTAAAGGAGTGATATTAGAAGCGTACAGTATCAAGGTGTGCTGGGTAGATACTGACATGAGAATATTGTTTAATTCTTGGTTGATGCCCTGCTGCTCATTTGGAAAACATAGTTTACACTAGCAAGATTATTGAATGTTACAAGCTGAAAGAAGTTAGATACTAATATATTTATTTTTCCTGATTTAGAGTTCTTTTAGATCCTCTTTTCTCCCAGCTTAGAAGTGAAAGAAAGCACTGAGAAACATATTTACTTTCTAGGGTTTGGAGTGCAATTTGCTAATTCAGTGATGAGTAGTTTCTTCAGCAGATCTGCTAGAAATGTACTCACCAGATAAAGGAATTATCGAGTGTAGGTTGTTGAGCTGTGAGAAACAAAGGGGTTCATGGCCCATTTCCACCCTCATGGAACTGTGCAGAGATAACTGGCTAGCTTGTTTAACTCAAAAACATGGCAGTGACCCAGGTTTGGTCAGGTTAATGCTGTGTATCACAGTGAAACAGCTCAGCATCATAGTAAAGATTGAGTTCCATTTGGGAAACATTTACCGTGTAAGAATTTTACTAGTCCTTTCAATTGTTACCAGAGCAATCAGAAAAGTAGATATTTGCTTTCAAAAATATCTTCCATCACACATTTGTACTAAGCTCACACATTTGGGCTTAGTAGGCAGGATACTTAGGTTTGCTTACTCTGAATGTATGATACCTTGCAAGATCTTCATATTGCTTTAGTCAACTCTGTCAGTAAGTTATTGTTGAATATAACGTTGGGTCTTTGCGGATCTTTGTGACATTACTCCTATTTATCAAATTGCAGTGCATGATTAGTATTGAGACAGGATGGAGATCTTTCTGTGGTTGGAATTCCACAGGTCAGGTAATTCATGCCACTGCTACAGACTTTAAAAACCTTTCAACAAGTGCAGAGTATTTGAAGAGCAGAAGGGACTGAGCAGACATCTCAGTTTGTTGGTCATACACTTTCACATATTTGCTTCACTGTTACTACTGTTCCTCACAGTCATTATTCATCCTTAAAATAAAGGTGTTGCTCAGGGATTTCAAGGACTGGGATTGAGCTCCAGTGACTGTTGACTGCTGCTGGCTGCAGCTTCATGTTGTCTAAATTGCATGAATAATCATCACTTCTAATTCTTTAACAGTATCTTGTTTGAAAGCCACTCATTTGGTTTTTAAATCATGTTGGGGACAGCACTGTAAAATGGAGATGCCATCTGTCATCCTGCCTGAGACCAGCCCTGCAAGTGCAGTGCCATTGCTGTGTTGCTGTCACAGAGTGCATAATATGTTGATGGGATTATTGCCTTGAATGCCACCAGCTTCCATTTTGAAGGGAACAGATTCCAGAACTAAATTTTCTGTGGATCCTTTAGGGTAAGACCTCTCTAGATACTGAGATGTTTTGAGGCTCACATGAAACACTGATAGAAACAATATAAATTAAAAGATACAGATCAACACAGAAGGAAGTGTTGCCCCTTTGTAGATACACATAGAAATAGGAAGGAAGATTCACTGCAACAGCTTAATACCTTGGAAAGCCAGAATTATTTTCCTTGTGAGAAGGAAAATAATTATCACTCCAGCCTGGTTTCATGCTCTGGTTTAAAAACAATGGGATTATCTTTAAGTGACACAGAAGCTGAACTAATACATCTGGCACTTGAACAATACTTGTTCAAGCTTGGCACTGTGCTCAGTGCAGTTGATGCACTTGGTCAGTGTTGTGGCCAGCGAGGAGTGCCTTTGGGTCTGTCTGTGTCACACCACAGAGAACCTCAGTGAGTGCTTTGTGGTAGCTCCACAACTTTTGAGCACCATGTTGGAAACTTAGGGCAAGGTCTAACTGCCTGCAAGTAAATAATTCTTCAGGATTCCCCAAGTTGTTTTTCCCCCATACACACAAGCTTTCCTGAAGAGGGTTTTCTTAATGGTTTGAGAAGGAAAATATGCCAGGGAAAGAACCTCAGCTACATTTTAACTGCAGCTGGTTTGTAAGTGCAATAGGTTTTTCACTTACAGACTGTGGTAGTGAGCACCAGGAATTTGATGAAGGTATGGAAAGTTGTCAGCATATTCCTGCTTCTTGTTGCTAGGGAAACTACTCTGTGGGTATCTCGGTGCTCACAGTGTCTCTCTTCCTTTGCTACTTCATTGGATAATGAAAGTGTAACTGAATATTTTATATTCTGTTAGCCACACCATGATTAAAAAACCACACTGAAACAGCATGGGGAAACTGAATTAAACTAATGATGTCAATTTATCTTCATTACTTTTAAGGGATTTTCCAAGTAAAAATTCCTAATTTAGTTATGAGTAAATTTGATTCCATGGTTGAGTTTATCAGAACCTGGACAACTAATCTATTTTTATTCCACTTTATGTGATTCAACTTGTATCTGATTTTTGCACAGGGGGTACCGCAAATAACGTGTAAAAGCTGGTATATAGTGTCAGAAATGAGTTGCAGAGATACTTCTGGTGTAGGTATGTGTAACTTATATAAAGTAAATATTTTATCATGTTGTACTGCCCTGTAGCAATAGCTTATTAGCCAAAAATAAACACATTTGCATATCAAAAATAAAGACATCACTTTTTAACCTTGCCAAGATATTACAGCAGTATCCAGAGAGCCAGGGAGCCCAGTCTGTGCAAAACACTGGCAAGAACTCTATACCAAAATATGGGATGCGATGACATAATACTAACAAAGAGACTGCTTTAAGGGTTCTAGCATTTTATAGTCTCCGGAAGCATTTGTCTCTAAAACTGTGGTTATGTTCTTAGAGTGTACTAGAAGATACATTTATTGTCTGTATTCTTTTCTGTGTATCATTTTCTACACTGCAAAAAAGCAATCTAACACTCTCTTCTTTCTCCATTGTATGTTACCAATGTGCTCTTCACAGTTCTACTGGAAATTTGGCACCCTTAATCTGAATGAACAGATTTCTTCTACTCAAGCCGAGTATATAAGGTTTAGCAATAGCTGATATAAATTCTCCATGTGGGCTAATGATGAATGGCATACTGCCAGTGCTTTCAGAGAGATCTGTGGACAGGAGATGTAGCAATTATTGAGCTTTTTTTTCACTCTGAAGAGTAAGTAGTGAGCTCTAGAGCCATTTTTTAAGGGTAGACTTTGTTATTGTTCTGCCGTTTCTTGCCAAAGGCTTTTCTGCCTCAGTTCTTTCCCTGTCTTACTACTGGCTTCTTAAACCAGTTTACTTCTCGAAGTCCGCTTTGTGGGCTTGCCATACCATTGCTGGTTTCCTTCTTAATTTTCATTCAGGGCCTTGTTCATTCTCCTCCTCTTTTAAAACCTCCTTGTTACTGGCTTCCCTTCTCATCCATCTTGCCCTATCAGTGTTTGGCTTCTGGCCAGGAGTGCCCTCCTTCCTATCCTTCAACCTAGCAGCTTTCCCTCCATGAATCCCCATCTTCTAGCCCCTTATTTTCTTTCTCTTACCACCAGCCTGTGTGTACAATGCCCTTAGTCCTCTCGTCATATCTGAAGTACATGGCTTCCTTCTGTGGACCTGCCTGGGTACCAGTGGAGGTATGTAACTCCTTTGCAGTCAGGTGCTGTCATTGTAGAGAAGGGTTCCCTCAGCAATATGATCATCTGTTAAATTTTCTTTTCCACATTACTATCTCTGCACCCCTCCTTATTTCCCCCCATACCTTGTAGTTTCTCATTATGTAGTCTGCTCTCTTAATGCTTCAGAATGTAGGTGCTAATAGTGCACTCTACTGCCTTTATTTACAGTGGGAAATACCTGTCCTCTTGCTGAAACTATGAACACTCCTTTTAGGGTGTTAGCCAGGAGTAGGGCTGCTTCATGAAACAGATGAAGATAAGCACCATTCCTGGCAGGAAGCAAGGGAGGTTGGAGGAATTGCATCTTTTAAGAAATGGCCTAAAGGGCTAAAGTCCCTTTTCTAATCCCTGGTAAACAGCTCGGTGACTGCTTTTCCCAGTGACAATAAGTGCCATTGAAAATGCTCTTTCACCCTGAGACAAGGACTCTATTTTAGGGTAGAAAAGAATTCCATGTGCCACAACAGCATCTTAATACAGAATGAGAAAATACAACAGAGAATCATTGGGGCAGGAATTGGAGCCGGAGATGTTTTGTTCCAAAGGTATTAAAATCCCAGAACCAAAAAGGGTTAACAATTGTATTTTCACTGAGTTTCCAAAGGATTAGAGTTAAATGTATGCTTTTATATTTTATTTATGCAATTGTATGTTCACTAAAGTGAACAGCTGGGTGCTATTGCTTTTAGTTTCTGACAGATGCCAAATGAGGTCAGTTACAGAGTTCGAGCTGATTCATGTGAGGTGAGCTCTGTACAGAGCACTTAGATTAAAGGGCCATATGCAACTTTAAGAGGATTTGATCCTCTTTGCAGTAGAGCTGCTGTCTTAATTGTCCACAGTTCATGCTGGCAGTGTGATTAATGTGCAGAGAAAAGTGTGCAAATGAAGTGCTGCTGGTGGTGTATGTGTTTGTGTGGTTGGTTGGTTGGTTGGTTTGTTGGTTACGGTTTTGTTTGTGGTGATTTATTTTTTACCTACACATGTGTAATTGCTTTACGTAGGATTGTGGAAGTTAACATCAAACTTGTGACAGAGAAATCTCCAGTGAAATCTTTACCAGCATCACACAAATGCTGCCAATATAAATATTTGACTTTTTGAGGACAAGAAGGAACTTCAAGAGACAAAAAGATGGTTTTGTTTATGGTCTTTTTTTGCCATGGATGTATATTTTGTTAAAAGAAGTACTCAAACATTCTTTTGTTTTGCTGGATAACACCAGCTAAGGTGAGAGAATCCCAAAAATAAATGCTGGAAGTTGAGACCTTGGGATCTATCCATGCAAACAATGACTCAGTTACTTTCTTCTCTTTGGAGAGCTATGGCCAGTGTTCCCTTCTTGTACAGAAGTGTTTTGGGAGAGAGAACCAAGTGAGTTTGTTATTTCTTCTTGCTCTAATAGAAGAAACAGAAGAAAATGCTCTGGGTATGGTTACTAGCTAACTGTTCTTCAGCTGTTTCATGATTTCTTTGCAAGTAACCACATCTGAAGGTCTAAACCAGTCCAGAACCAGAGCCAGCTGAAACCAGGCTCTCAGCAGGCAGAGATACTTGTAATTCTGCTTAGGGTAAGTTGTCCCAAGGTCTCCTTAACTGGCTTACTGAATGGATAAGATCTATGGCAGGATGCAGCAAGTTCAGTGCTCCCCTGTTTCCAGTATTATCAAACATATTTCTTACTGCATCCTTTTCTGAAATGCTGGTGCTCTTGAGTTGTATGTGGTATGGCCCTGAGGAAGTCTGCAAGACTAGCTGTGTCTCCCTAGGCAGCCTTCAGGTTTACCAGGTTCTCTCTGAATTTCATGTTCTAGCACTGATATATATTAATGAATCATTAATTTACTTTGTGGCAGAAGCCAGTAGCAACTACAGAAGAATTCTTATAAGTGGTTCTCTGAATGTTTGTGTATATTAGTGACAAATGTGATTGACATTTTCATATTTAACCTCTGCTCATTCTAGTATCTCTTGCAGTAAAAAATACATCCATTTGATATTCAGCAGCTTCATCGCACAAAACCAGGATGTTTTTCCTTGACTGGTACTGGTGCAAGGAAGTTTGAGACAAGCATTAGGCAAGAAAGTTTGGTTTGCTTTTAAGTACTATTTGGCTAAACATGACATTGATTTTTTTACGGCTTGCTGGGCAAAGCTTGTCTCTCCTTGTCACTGTCTTTATTTAGTGTTTTCTTTCTCCTGCTATTTTTGTTTCTTTGCTCTCATTTAATACCCTTCTGCTGCCTCACCTAATGACACAAGCTAACAACATGGCAAAAGAACTTTCTTATCTAATTTACATCCAGCTGCATTAGGATTCTGGTTACAAATATCGTAATGCGTGTGCAGAATGAGGTCTCTGAGAAGCCCTCACAGGGGCTGAACAATCAAATGTAATTATTAATTAGTGTAAGGCTGCTATTGTAGCATAAATGTTTGTGTGTATCTTTTCAAAGGACATTGCACATAATCAGATGTTCAGGAGTATTTCCATTCCAATGAGGTTTTTTCTTTAAAACACAGATAAGAAAGGTAAGAAGCTCTTTAAATGAGAACGTGAAATATCAGCAGTCTGTGTGCCTAAACACGTTTCACTTGAAATCGAGCTATTTTCTGTGAATTGGTTAAAGGAGAAGTCTATAGAGATAATTTGTCTTGTTATTGTCAGAAATTAATCAATATCTGCAATGCCCTCTGCTCTTCTCAATGTATTTTTCAAATTCCAAAGGAGATTATACAGGCAAGGGCAGATAATATCCATAAGTTATTCATAATGCAAGTCTATTGAGTATGGAGACTTCAGGCTAGGAACAAATCTGAAGAGAACTGTAGCTGAGCTGGAGGATAGGGGGCAATGTTAGATTAGATATGATGACTTTTCAGAAAGGCTGGCTCTCCACAAGGGAGTTAATTTACTCCACCAGGGAAGCAGTAAACTCTTTCCTCCTCATTTTCACTCAGTTTTAGTGTATGTTATGTCTGATGCTTCAGAGGAATATGTTAATTTCTGCAGTCCTTAACACCAAATAAATAAAAGAGTCAGAAGAGAAACACTGAGCAGATAATAAACCAATACTGTATTAGTTTCCACGGTGTTTTGGGGGCTTGGCCCTCTTATGAGCTCTGCAGTAAGAATTTCCAAGTTGTAGAGAAGCCAGTTGGGATCTGAGAAAGGGATTTGATTGTAAATTATCTTTCTTCTCCCTTAGCTTCTAAAAGCACACAACTGCAAACTCTTTGTATCAGCTGTTGGCCAGTTAGCCAGTGCACAAAATGTGAAATACCTTTTCATGAGATCTATGTAATGTTGTTAAGTAGCTTCTTCTTAAACTTGTCTTGTTATGGATGCTTGGACAGCATTAGGTTTTGGCTTCTGGTGTGAGGACAAAACCAGCTGACTGGTTTAAATATGGTATAAATTGGGAAGCATTTTTGTTTGCCTATGTGAAATTTTTGTACTTGGTTGGATTTTTATTTTATTCTAAACTTTAGGAGGCAAAGGTTGTTCTGATTACTAAAAATGTGCTGGGGGGAGTGGCAGAGCATATCAAACCCAGCAATGTCCCATATTTCATAAGAAGAATCCTCTGGCATAAGTACTAGATCCGTACTTACACATTAGTGAAATATTAGATGACTTTTTTCTCACTGTTAAGCAGTAACACACTGATAAGTTTATGCCAGCTAGCATGGGAGCAGGTCCTGGTATGGTGGTAAGAGTGATTTTGAAGCTAGGAATGCATAAGCATTTATGCAGGGCTAGACAGTGGCCAGACAAGTGTGAAGGAGGTCTGGAGCAATGGATAGAGGTATATGGGGCTTTTCTTGCTACAGTAAGCAAGAGACAATTATCCAGCTGTGACATAGGAAGAATAGGAGTATGTCTGTGTGAGTGTACAAGTACTATGCAAAATATATTCCTGTCTTAGGACTGTGAGGGGGAAAAGAAGAAAAAATGTTCTAGGGTAGTTACTGCAAACATTGTGGGAATCTATAACCAGTGCTACTAAGACCATTTCCTCGGAACCCATCATAGTCCATAAAATCTTCTACACAGACTTCAGAAGTGTCATATCACAGTGTGATATACACTGTAGGAAAAAATAGTATGAGATTTGAGTGGTTTTCTGAAGTTACTTTGGTTTCCTCCACTAACTGGTTAGCAACACTAGCAAAGTCAAGGATAATTCTGTGTTTTGCTAGTGCTGTAGATGGTTGGCAAAGCTCCTGAGCTGGAAAGGAGAAGGTAAGAACATTCCTGGTGAAGTGTTTCTTCTTTTCTGGAGTGTTTTCCTACTTCTAGTTCTTTACAACACTCTTGAAGAAGTTGAGTCAATACCTGTAGCTCTCTGAACCTTGGCCTCCATGCTCCTTTGTCCTCAGAGTGAATGATCTGATGTGAGTGAGATCTGCTTTTGAATCGGACAGATTGACAAAAGGTGGCAATATCACACCATGTGAACACACTCTTTGGCTTGGAGTTAAGATATCATGGCCTAGAAGAAAGACCCTGTGATCTGAAGTCAGCAACTAGTGCTCCTTCCATTCAGTGTCACATATAAGGGTAGTGTGTATTATGTGTTCGAAGAATGACTGTTATCATTCTCAAAATCTAGACCTGCTCTTGTTAAGAATTGCTCAGTGCAACTGCAGTAATGTGCGGAGTGTGACATTTTTTCTTACTCTTCTTACGGGAAAATACTGTGTCATTTCAAGTACTAATGTGCTTTATTCTGATTTCATGGAATCACAGACCAGTTTGGGTTGCAAAAGACCTTAGAGCTCATCCAGTTCCAACCCCTGCCATGGGCAAGGACACCTCCCACTAGACCAGGTTGCTCCAACCTGGCCTAGAACACTTCCAGGGATGGGACATCCAATTAAATCCATTTAAATTGTTGCATCATCTCTTGCTCAATCTTTTTTCTTTATAAGAATATTGTTGTTTACTAATGACCTGGTCAAGAAAACAAATATGTTTTGTGATAAGGGAAGAATTTAGCAAAGAATTTCCTGGCAGTTGTGACTCATCTGTTCAAAACTGTGGGATTTATACCATATTCAATTTGGGTAACTGGCTCAGAGATGTATGTCTGTGCATCTGCTTCTACTCATTTACCTTGTTCATCTGGTTCTACTTAGTTTCATGATCTATTTTTATTCCAGATGATCTTAAAAATCACATAGAGAAGATAATTTGCTGTCACATCCAGTCATCAGATGCTTTCCTTGAGAGATACTCTACATGTTTCAGCAATCTAAGCTAAAGATCTGGATGGTGGTTCAATGTAATCTTTTATCAGTACTGCCAAGTATGAGCCATTTTTCTGTCACCTCTTGATGGCACTTTAGTCTACTTATTTAATCTCATAGCAGCTTAATGTGATTTTGTTTTAGGCAACTTCTAGCAAAGATCAGATAGAAAAATGATAACCTAATGCACTAAAATTTATCTCATCCGTTGGCAAACTTGCAGCAATTATAGTGAATATAGAGCAGCAAAAAATAGAGCAACCATGTCTCGAAAGACTGTGCCAGATAAATGAGTATCAAGAGCTTATGTTATATATAGAAAGATATTTTTAAAGGCTTAAAACCAAGCCCAAATTGTGCAGTGTTTTCTATTCTGAAAAGTAACTATTACCAAACTAGGCAGATGTGTGGATTTTCATGGAATTAAATCGTGCTAGTAAATCAATTTTGGACTTCTTTTCATGTTTGGGGATGTAAATAGCTCTCCAAATCATATTATCCTAGGTTATTCGTGTAACAGCTATTAGTGTGCTCTTGGAAGAGTAACAGTGCTCTGAGCCAGCTGCTGTGCTGCCCGGCCACCCGGGCTGAGGGGCTGCTCACGTTAAACCACTCGTCGTGTTAAACTGCAAATTGAGAGGAACATTTTTCAGCTACCAAAATCTTTTCTATTTTTGTCCCTTTTAAGCTCTTTAACCTGCTGCTGCCTTAATTCCAACCAATAAAAATAAGCTTGATTGATGTGTCCAACTTTAATTTGGTGGTGGGGGGGGGGGAGGGTGGTATCAGAGCAAGTACCAGATAAGCTGCAAACTCAGTGTAGTAAATTGGCAGTGACTGTGGCAAATGGTGTTTGCAGAAAAGAGAAATATTTCAGTGTCATCTCACTCAAAGCATTTGTTCATCTTTCTTCAGGATGAAGAAAAGGTTAAGGGGAATAAAAGTAATCTTTTCTTAGGTAGGCTGGCTGATGTACCCCGGATATGTATCCGTCGTCAGCATAGGGACCAGTTTCAAATGTTAGAAAACAGCAGAAAGCTGAGCCTAATACTGATGGTTTAAATAATAGTTCTCTGTACTTGTATAGCACTTACTTTCATTTGTTCAGTTCAGAACATTAAACCTTTAACTGATGAAGACTCTGATAGCCTCTGCTTAATGTAAGCTAGTGATTTTGGTTTTCTTAGAGCTGAAGATTCTACTAGTCCTTGTTTAAAAACATGATCCTATTTTGGAAGTAAAACCAAATCTGAAAAGCTCTGACATGTCCTGACAAAACCTTTCTGTTTTCCCCAGCTGGCTTTAGTTTTAGTCTGTACTGACATATTCAAAGGAAACAATATGATACACGTTTGGATGCTTGAGTGGAAAGGCTGAATTCAACTGAGAATGAATTCTGAAAGTATAATTGCATATAGATACAGATCTGCTGTATCAGGGATTGAAGCATGTGTAAAATCCATTTTAAAAGTGATTAAAGTACTCTTTACACCAGAGAATTAACTAGTTCCCTAGACAATTTAAAAATAAAAAGGATGATGAGCTAAAGGGATGCAGAAGTCATTAGAAGCAGGTACGTGCAGCAAACATGTGTTTTTATTTTGCCTCTCTTCTCATATAGTAACAATAATACTACAGATTGCTGAGGCTGTTGTCTGCATTGAAACTGGGTTTGGGGTCCCAGTCATGGACCAGGATCCACTAGTCACTGTACACATGAAGCCTTTTTATTCCCAAAGAGCTTACTTTGCCTCATAATCTCTAATAGAAGTCAGCAGGAGCACACCAGGTTATAAAACCTGGCTCTGTATGTGCCCAAGACACAGTATGTGTTCCCTGTGCTGTCATGGAGTCACAGGATCATAGTACCCAGGTTGGGAAAGCTCTCAGTCCCAAGCTTTCATGGGAAAGGGAGTTTAGAGGAAAGGCTTATTTACCACTGTCTGTTTCGCAGCCTAACGCTTGATGTTCTGCAGCGCATGTTGGTTTGGTCATGGCTTCTGCTAGCTGTTATTCAAATGATTGATAATAGCAGGTTGGAAACTTATAGAAACAGGATGGAAAACAGCAGGATGCCACAGAGAATGGAAATATGGTTTTGATAATTAATTTAAATTAAGAGATCAAGGGGGTTTAATGGGAAATGCGTGCTTTCAACATCTCCTACTGCAAATATCTGTTTCAGCTATGTATGTAAAGATAGAGTGACAAAGGTTTTCTTCAGAGAATCAAACTTTTCATGCTAAAGGGTAGTGCAAGGTGGGGTTTTAGTTTTATTTTAATGGAAATACCATGTCTGACAACTTGATGTCACCTACTAAAAGGACAAATGAATAGCAATTAATAATAACGCTTAGAAGTTTAAATGGGGAATATCTTTCAGAATATCAATAAACCCACAAAGACCAAGAGAATATGATGGTGGCCTACAAATGCCAGAGTGATTATTGATTAGAGAAGGGGAGAAGAAAGTAAAAATGGAGAAATCATAAAATAGTTAGGAATGGAAAAGACTTTAAGGTCATCCAGCTCCCACCCCCTGCCATGGGCAGGGACACCTTTCACTTGTTCAGGCTACTCCAAGCCCTGTCCAACCTGGCCTTGAACACTGCCAGGGATGGGGCAGCCACAGCTTCTCTGGGCACCCTGTGCCAGTGCCTCAGCACCCTCACAGGGAATAACTTCTGCCTTAGATCTAAGCTGAACTTCCCCTGTTTCAGTTTGAACCCATCACCTCTTGTCCTATCACTGCAGTCCCTGATGAAGAGTCCCTCTCCAGCATCCTTGTAGCCCCCCTCAGACACTGGAAGCTGCTCTGAGGTTTCCACAGTCTTCAAATTATCCAAACGTATCTTCAGATATTGCAGCTTCCAGATGAAGAAGAACGTTACCAATAGATGGCTACAAACTCTGTAGGTGACGGGGTTAGTGCCCTTTGCATAAGATGTTGCTGTTCCATGTCACAACACTGAAGAACAAAGAATGTGGGGGTTTCAGAGAAGCTGAAGTGGCAGGACTGTTTTGCTGAGTTAAGCTTTGTTATTCCCAGCACTTCTTTGCGTGACATGGTTTAGTGTGAGGTGTCCCTGCCCCTGGCAGGCTGTTGGGATTTGTTGATCTTAAGGTCCTTTCCAACCCTAACTATTCTATGAAATAGCTGTATCTGAGCTATAATGCTGGGTTTCAACAGACAGAATCATGACCACTGAGATACAGACACCTTACTTGGAAGACATAACACGAGATTATTTCTAGGTGAACGAAATGATCTGTGAAGCTACTGTGATGCTGGGTGCTAATGCAGAGCTCCAGGAGTATAAAAGTGTCCATCTTATAATGGCCATGAATTATTCAGCCCCTGGGATTAGTCAGGCATGCAACACAGTATGTCATAAAATTACTTTTTCAAGCTAAAATGAGTGTTAGTGATGAATTTGCCTCTAGGTTATGTGTTTTCATCGAGGTCTACTGAGATAACCATGTGAATGATCAGATTTGATTTACAACAGCCAAACATAACTTGCACGTCAGTGTTCCCAGCCAAGTAATAAGACAGACTCCAAATTACACTGTTTGTAGGTAGGGCTTTAAAGGTTTTTGTTTTCCTTGCTTCTCTGTTGGCTTTTATTAGGTGAGATTTTTCTTCTCTCTCCTATTCTAAGTATACAAACAAATTATTTTGCTGGCTTTGCACAGGGTTTCCTACCTGGTTATTGGTTCTCTCTTTATGTCCTTGAACTCTCATAAAGTCTCTATAGGCATTCTCCATTTGGCAACTTGTCTCCACTAAGCCTTCCTTCATGAGCAGAAATATGTATAAATATAGATACATATTCATCACAGGGTGTGTATTTGAGTGAAGAAGTGAGAAGGTGACTGTGGAAGCATGTTAATACGTTACGCATGTAAGAAACTCTTGAAAGGCAGTGAGACTAACCTTTTGGGCCCTAAAAAAGAATCCTTCCCGATCCCAGCATTGCCTGTGGCCCTAATGAAGCTGATCAGTTAAGCTAATAAAAATGAAAACGACTGTGTTATTTGAATTGCGAGAAGGGAATAGTTTGTGTGGTGGGTGGTTCACACTTGGTTGCATCTATTCTGCAGTGGGTTTATATAGCTTGTAAAGTAGCTTGTTATGTTTGCTTAGCTTTGTGTGCAAATTGAGACCAAGATAAGGACTTGATTTGGAAAAGCACTGTGGCTGTCTAATTTTAAGCACTTTTGATTACATTCCACGCAGTGTCTATTTTAAGATTTATCATGGGACTTTTCAAAATACCCCCTTTTTATGGGGTTTGGTGTGGTTTTACAGGTATAAAATATATGCAGTGCAAAAGCCACTTTCCTAGTGCATAAAAGTGACAGTCAGCTGTTGTGCAGGAAATATTTCTCTTTACTGGTTGTCATAGTAGTGGAAGTGTGAAGTGAGTGGTAGCATAGTAAGATTCTCCTTCTGTACGAAACATTTTTGCTATGGAAGTGTGTGTGCAGCTAGTTCTGGGCCCCCCCTCCAAATACAAGAAACTTTTTGCCTTTGCATTAAGAATGACATAATATATGTTCTTGAATATACTGAGCACACAGAAAAGATGTGAGGAGGTTAGTAATGGAACACATGAAGTTTATTAAAAATGACAGTTTGTGTTGTTTTCCTCACAAAAACGGGTTGGTGGCCTTGTAAATCAAGGCACAATAATTGCAACAATAGTTCCCTTTAAATTAATCACTATTCTTGTTTATCCAAAAGTACTGAAATGGTAAAAATCTCTGATTCCCTATTCTGTAAAAACATGAATGTAGACCCAGAGCTCTGGTGGTTCACAGCGATACTGATGACTCTAGACTAACTGTAATGTCAAGAAATACAGGTTAGGTATGGCAGAAGCCTTTGAATGTAGATGCAGAGCAGAAGATTATATGTGGGATGATAAGAAATGAGGCACAGGCTGACACTGGGAACCTCACAGCTATAAACAGCTCACCAGCAGACAGCGAAAGAAACGCAGACCTGGAGCTGAGCAACCACAGTGTCAGGGGTATCAAAGAGAATAAAATAGAAGCATCTAATGTCCATAACATGCATCAGAAATAGCAAATTCATATGTGATGTGCACTTGCAAACCAAAAAATACAAAGATCAGGGTGTAAGAGCACTCTGACAGACATATTGCAGAAACCCTAAGCAGACTGCACACTGAGGAAGAAGCAGCCATCAGCAGCCCAGCAAATGACTTGAGGCACTGCCACTTTGCTGTGGTCTCCACCTGCTCAGACTGAATCTGTTCTTCCAACCCCACTCAGACTAGTGTTTGTGACCTTGCGAGCAGGGAGCGCTTTGCTGTGTTCAGATGATGAAGTGATGCTGAATAAAAGGGAAAATCCTGTGAAGCGTACGTCTAGCAAGTTTATTATGATTGAGAATTTTTTATGAATAGTGATATTGTTCATTATCTTGCATATTCACTTTCTGTAATAACTAGACCTGCAATAATAATAGTAGTAATAATAATAATAGACTGCAGAGATTGCAATTACTTGAAGTTCTTGCCTTTATATATGAGGTATGGGTTTTTTCACTTCAAGATTATGAGTGTAAAAAAAACACACATCATAATGTTTTAGTATCTTTTCCTTTGTCATGCAAGTTATTTCTCATCATCTTCATCCTGTGGTGAGTGTATTCCCCATAGAAAAATCGTGGTTTAAGTTTTAAACCATTTTTCTCCCTAAAATGTTCATTGCTTATCTCATATTGTATGACTAATTGTGCAGATGGATAACCAGCTGTATAGAGCAATCTTCCTTGGGGCAGCCAAGGACACCGTTATAGATCGTCTTCCTTCTAGCTCTACGTTTAGCAAGACAAAATGTGGATGGACAGTTTAAATTGAGAAAGACTTTGAGATAACAAGTGATTCCTAAAAGCTTATTTTATCTAATAAGCTAGAAAATTTATGTAAAGTGAGCCAGATCATCTATTGTAGCACTGGAAATGCACAAGACTTCCTTAAAGTGGTGGTTTCTGTTCCTTCAGGCAAAACTGTACATTAGAGGATTAGATGTGTCCTTTTTTTTTGTCAGATGGAAAAGGATACCAGCAAAGACAGACACTCCTGGCATCTGGATTAAGGCCTTCATTCAGCAGTCCAACTTTGACTATCAGGTAGGCTACTGAATACGGAGGGATAAATCTAAGATGCAAAAATTGTCAGGTAAAGTGGAGATCTGTATCCTATCAGTGGCATTAAAGCTGCTGTGTTATAGTGTTGAATTCTTCCTCAGAAATTGTAAGTTAGGAAGGACAGAGACTCGTACATCACCTCACTCATGCCCAATAAATTAGACATACGCTCTGGACTCCATTTCATCCCACATGTATTGTGCCTTCTGGTTTACAAATAGATGAGGCCGAAGTAGTTCGGGTGGCTGAGGAAGGCAGCTGCGATGCTCTGTACGCTCTGAGTGACTTGAATTAATAACCTGAACATAGCAAGCCCAGTCAGGCACTCTTGCATGAAGCACTGCAGACAAAACCATTTTAACAAGCTGTGAAGCTGGAGAAGAGGTTATCAGAGGTCATGCAGAGAGCTCTGCAGGGTCTGTAAATAAGCTCACTATTCACTGCTTTCTGTTGTGGCTTTTATCGTTGTGAAGATATGTGTTTTATAAAGCTTCTTTATTTAGCACTTAATTTACAGTCTCTGCTGTGTTTACAGCCACAGCCGTCTGCAGCCGTGATTCCTCCTTCTATTTATGTTGAGTCATTTCTCGCCCATTCCATTAGATTTACTCTTAAATATAACCTTGTCTAATTGTACTCTTCCAAAATAAATGGTAAAAGTTTTCCAGTCTACAAAACCATCAGGGAAGATTAAGAAGCAGGAGCTGCTCTTTTCTGGTGCTGTCTGGAGGTGGCTTGAGAACCACTGTGATGCTGGATTAGTTTCAGTGATATTTGGTTGACTTTGCAACCCGTCAGCTTCAGGTTTTCTGGTAACTTCAGCACTCGTCATTTTTAGAGATGTATACCTATGTTATCTTGTCATGTGTCTAAGTTTTTCCTCAATGAAAACCTTTTTCTGCAGTGATGGAAAATTCCTCAGAAATTCTCACTACAGAGAGCTTATTCAATTGCTTCATTGTGCTCGCTGTTACAATCTGTCTTCATGGTATCAGAACATTCTGCACTGGAAACTCACCATTTCTTACCCATATAGGCACAGAAAAATGGTTCTTTTCTCTGTTGCTGTGTTTGCTGTGAAGGAAAGTGCTGAAAGAAGAATGACTCCTTAAGATATAAGGAGTTCAAGAACCTGTCAGGCCTCTTCTAAGCTAAACAACTCTAGTTCTTCAGCCTTTTCTCACACACAGCCATTCCTGCTCTCTTCTAGACACCTTATGGTTGTTACACATCTTTTCACAAGTTGTAATATCCAAGAGAGCTGCAGAACTGTTATCTAACCATGTGCTAGCTGTTGTACTGTGGTGCTTGCTATAGAATCTTGTTCTGACTGAATCATGGTATATATTTTTCCATACGGTTTATTGAGCAGGGTAAGGTTTGAGTTTTGTCTTTGTTGCCATTACACTGCTAGTCCTTTCTGGCTCTATGATGCCTGTATGGGAGGCTGAGATTTTCTTTGTGGTTGATAATCCTTGTTTTTAGGCTTAGAGATACCCAGGAAAGAGCTTTAGCATGAAGTGATTGTGAATACAATAGATCTTTAATACATACATGGTAACACAAATTTATCTGGAAACCTGAGAGGTTTCAAGGCATGTCTTCCCTGACCATAGGGGAGAGTGTGGATCCCTGCCATATTATTCATGAACTATGAATTTATTATTGATTCTGATATTGGACAGGGGCCTTGTAACCCAAATTGCTTCAACTGCTCCATTTGTTGGAGGGGAACATGAGACGGATTCTTTTGTAATGTGCTTTGAAATCAGCTGTCAGGACTATATAGAAATGAATTACTGTTGTTGCATATTGAGAATGTTGGTCTGATTCATCACTTTTAATAATCCCTATTTTCACTGTTTAGCTGTTTAGCCATTTCCAACCCCAAATAAAAGACTTGGACCAACAAAGCGTGAGAACTCAATACCCTCCAAAAGCTGTACTGCATCCCCTTTTGCCCTAGTGAAGTAGGATACCAGTCTGAATCTGGATACTCTGCAGTCCATTCTAGTGTTCCTCAGTGATTGAACTGATCTTTGACAACCACTCAGAGCAACATGGATCACTTTGTGTAATGAAAGAGGAAAGGTGATTCTGGGAATGTAATCAGGAAATTTTTCCTGTGCATTGACACTAGATAGCTGGCATAGGGTAAAAAAAAATATTTAGCACATCTGATTCTGTTTTAGTTTGGCTGTAAATAGTTAAAATTACACCACAATATTGGTACAAATGCAGTTTTTAAGGTGGTATTTAGTCCTTCAGATATTTTTAGGTTTAGTTAAAACCCCTTAAATCTCACAGCAAGATGTGTGTTGTTTGTGGTGAGTGAAATGTCCCTGCGAGAATATCACTTCAGCCTTGTGCATACTTGTCTTTAGATATGGTCTGTGTTTCCTTGCTCATTATATAGCCACAAAATGCATGTTCAAGAATCTGTTGGAAGGTGATGTATAATATCATAGGCTGTTTGATTTCTGCATCTTCACTATTGAGGTGAGGAAAACCTTTGCATTAGGTCACCTTTAAATTTTAAACTAGCCAAAATCACATACGTTCATCTAGATGGAATCCAGCATGACAGCTGGAGCACTCTAGGTTTCCAATAAGCAAACCAAATTCCTTTTCATATCAGCTAGCATATATTTAGGGACACTTGCAGAACTGAAAAGCAAAAGATGCTGGTGCAGGGTCTGAAGCACAGGTCCGATGAGGAACTGCTGAGGGACCTGGGGGTTTAGTCTAGAGAGGGCTCAGGGGGGACCTGATGGCTCCCTACAAGTGCCTGACAGGAGGATGGAGTGAAGTGGGGTTGGTCTCTGCTCCCAAGAAACAAGGGATGGGACAAGAGGAAAGGCCTCAGGCTGCTCCAGGGCAGGTTTACATGGAGCTGAGGAACAATTCCTGCCCCAGAGGGTGCTCAGGCATTGGAAGAGGCTGCCCAGGGCAGGGCTGCAGTCACCGTCCCTGCAAGTGTTCACACAGCTGGAGACGAGGCCTCAGTGCCATGGGTTAGTGGTGGCCTTGGCAGTGCTGGGGAACGGTTGGACTGGATGGGCTTGAAGGGCTTTTCCAACCTGGTTGATTCTGTGATTTTGTGAGGTTTTTGACCTGATTGTCGCCAACACAACAACCTGAACAAGCTGTGCTGCTAGCAAGCCATCTGTTGACATTACTGTTCTGAGGAACATGAAGCAGCTAAAAATGTAATTGTAGCAGGGAGTGATGACAGCTTTTTATTCATAATATATCCATCAAATGTGTAATTGTGAGGCTAATGTATTTCTCTCTTTTCCATCTAATGGTATGTTAGACCAACTAACCCTTTTGCTTTCTGGAAGGGTAAGCTGATGCTTCAGAAGATGGCTGAGAGGCATGGTAGATGTACCACCCCTGGAGACATCCAAGGCCAGGCTGGATGTGGTTCTGAGCAACCTGATCTGGTTGAAGATGTCCCTGCTCATTGCAGGAGGGTTGGGCTAGATGAGCTTTGAAAGTCCCTTCCAGCTCAAACTGTTCTAGGATTCTGTGGCTAAGGAAAAGCCACAAGCAACTGAAAATGAGCAACTGATGGTAAAGGTGTATTTATATACATAGGAAAAAACCTAACAAAAGTGTATGGAACTGGTTTCTAGATGAAACCTTAGGAGAGTTTTAAAGCTTATCAAATTTTAGCTAGATGTGACAATATCATTGGTAATCTGTAGATTTATGATGCTCTACTTCTTAAACACCTTGTGCCATGTTGATCAGTTCTCGTAAATCACATCTGTTAGCAGAAGAATAAAACAACAGAGGAGGACGAAGGCCAGGACAAAGAGATCAAAACCAGTATCTTTACTAGTGTAGATGAAATCAATTAGGACTCATGCTTTGGAAAAGAAAGAGCCAAGGAAGGGCAGAGATCTTGAATGGCATTGGAAAGTTAAAGAGTGAATAATTTTTTCCTGCATACCACAGAAACTAGGATACTTCCAGGGAATTCTCACAGATTTTGAGACAGAGGGAAGCAACTTTTTTGTACAATTTATGTAATAATGTATTTCTGGACTTCATTCATCATGGAGATGAAAATTATCAAATGGTTGAAAAAGGAACAAGAAAGTTCTTAGAGGATTAACTTCTTCAAATTCTTCATAAGAAACAATGGTCCCAGTATCACTCTGGCTCAGGAGTTTCCAATCCAGTGATTACTGGATGCTGGGAGGCTGTAGGAAAACAGGTTGCTCTATGCTTGGTTTCTTTTCACATCTTGATTTTTTGTTGGATGTTTTTGATGTCCTACAAATCTCACTTGGGACATCAGTGTGTAGAAGAGATCCTCGGTCTGATCCAGAATAGCCAGTTCTATATCACAAGGAAGGTATTCTTGTGCAACTGTAATTTCAGTACCATTTGCATTCCTAGATCACAAATACATTGCTGTTTTCTAGTTTGTATCCTGTAGGCATGCAGCAAGAGGGCAACTCCCCCATGCTGCTGGTAGAACTTGGCCTTGGTAGAGGCCGAGACCAGCAAATAAATTCCTCACAGGAACTGAGAGTTACCAGTAACCCCGTTATATTTTCCTCTGGGAACAAGGCTAGTAGATCTAATTTTGTATCTCGTAACATGAATATACATATAAAAGTGCAAACATATGGTAACTAATTCTGCATGCGTACAATTATTTGCATACTGGCTAGGGAGAAAAAGATATTCAGAATCCATGTGCTAAATGCTATTTATATTGCTTATCCATTTGTTGAGAAAGTGTGGTGAGGAGGATGATACAATAACCTACAAAAAATAGATGGAAGCCAGGTGCTGGTTTTCAACATGTTTCTCATCATCTCTCTTTTACTTAAGAGAGGGGGAAGAGCTGCATCATCGACTGTCAAAGCTGAACGAGAGCCCTGTTATTTTTGCTGCTACAGCAGTAGACACGGTGAAAAGCAGTGGGATAGAGCTCTTGGTTAGTACTGTCTGACTTTGTTTTGATAATGTTCCTATCTTGTAATAGGACCAGTATTCTTGAGTCTGCAGTGTGGTTTGCTTCATTTCAACCATCCCTAAAACCAGTTTCTCATCATTATGTGGTAGGAACCTGAAAATTCCTAAGAGATACTTTTGTTCTTCCAAAGGCCATAAACTCTGTTTTTTTCCTGAGTTCCAGCCAAAGCTCTCTGTTCAGCTAGGCCATTTTTCCTCCCCGCAGGCTTGTCTTTTGACACTTAGGGATGTCCTGCTCTTATGTTGTTAAGAGTGCCCAGCCTTCCTGGACTTCCCTGCCCTTCAGGAGTGCCTCTTGAGTCTTCCTAAAGACATTTTTATTACACTGTTTTCTTATTTCCTTTGTTTCTGTGCTAAGATAAAATCAAATAGACTTGCAATTGTGTGAAAATAAAAACTTTTAGCTGATTTTCGAGGGAAGTGTTCAGCCTCAACAACTGATTCACAAGCAGCTTGGCTGCCCATGCACTGCTCTATATAGTGGTAGTAAACTCTCCATCTGCATCATTTTCTGGAGATGTCCCTTTTCCTAAATATAGCATGTCTCTGATCCTAATCTGGGCACATCAGGCAGGTGGTAGAGCTGGTGGGACAGTGCAGGGGCCTATGGAAACAACTGTGCAAAATCACAGAGTGGTTTGGGATGGAAAGGACCTTAAGATCATCCTGTTCCAACCCCTGCCACAGGCAGGTACGCCTCACACTAGATCATGTAAAGGACTGAAATTAACAGCCAAAAGTATCTAGGTATTAAAGATTAGACTTGATGATCTTGAAGGTCTTTTTCAACCTAGTGGATTCTGTGGTGTAGGAAGGCCTGTATTTTGGTGTATTTTTTTAAGCTCTTCAGGCAATTTGTCTCAATGTGTTTGATGTGTGAACTAGCCTTTAGCATAAACATGATGGTTTTTGAGCTACAAAAAAAAGCTGGAGTGTTTTAATAGGAATTTTGTTTTCCTGAATTTTACCCAGATTGGTGGATCA
Organism: Melopsittacus undulatus; assembly: GCF_012275295.1. NCBI lineage: Eukaryota > Metazoa > Chordata > Aves > Psittaciformes > Psittaculidae > Melopsittacus > Melopsittacus undulatus. Next base: position 148,790,899 of record NC_047527.1, read on the forward strand.
CATTAGCAATGAGGAAACCCCAACAATACTCTGTTCCAGATGAAAGCAAACTTTGTGCTTTACTTTATGATGAATTTTTACTCTCAGTAGAAAAAGGAGAACTGGGAGGTTAAAAAGTGTAACGCATTTTCTTTTACAACTGTATCAGGCTGCTAGCTTTAGTTAACTGCTGAAAATAGCAAAATCTGTACCAAATTCAGCCTGCAGATCATTTGCAATTAGAGGCTCTTTATTTTTAATTGAGACAGGTTAAAAACATGCCTTGTAGAGGGGATTAGCAGAAAGTTTCTTAACTGTGAAGATCAAAATTAGCTTTCCATCAGTGACCTAAAATAGTGTCTCATCATTTAAATAACTTCTCTAAAAAAAGAGGCAAAGGGAGAGAAAAAGGGAGAGATCACTTTGTGTGACTTTGATTTGCTGGCATCTCTAAGGACCCAGATCTAGTTTAGGTTGCTAGAGAAATTAATTAGACAATCTTAGCATGCTCCCCAGTGGACAGTAACACTCCTGTACTATTTAGTGAATGCTTAGCTCAAAGGAAGGCAGGTATAAGTGGTTTTGGGAGCTGTATAACCTCTCAGATTTCCCAGGAGGCTTAACCTCAAAACTGGCCTGATGGGTAGTTCTGAAGAGTAAATTTCTTTTCATCTATTCACAACCTGATGATTTTGAATAACCACAGTGGAAAATCATTTTGTGTCACATTCTGTTTGGACTCAGAGCTCTTTAAAATTACATTTCTGCCTTCTGGGAGGGCAAGACCTTTCATACTGAGGTTCAACAGGTTCTCCTCAGATTTCTCAAAGGAGACCATGTGTGTGGCCCCTGAACACTATACCTGAACTGTGTAGGTTCAAAATCATTTAAGCTGCTTTCTCTTCATGGACTGTGCATTAGCAGAAATTTATGAGCCATTTAAACCCAGGACATGCTGTAAATCTCATTAAGGAAATGCACTATCAACCTGGTGTCTGGATCAGAGAAGTTTGAATGTTCAGCTTTGCACCTGAATTTATCTGAACCAAACCTCTAACCCATTTGAGGTTCATCTATCATAAACTGTCATACAGCATTACAGTACAACTGCAGCACACTGGAGGGAACGTGTTCCAGCGTGGGACAGGCAAATATAAGAATGTTTTCAGAAACAACTCTTTATTGCACTGTCAAAGAAGGAAGGAGCCTGGAAATTACTCTGGGTTTTCAGTTAAGTTCTCTTAAATTTTCCCAAATGCAGGTGACTAGGCCAAAACCCAACATACTGTAGTGACTCTTCTACCTATTTTCTACCTAACTACTTTTCCCCTCCAGTATGTTTGTGTGGCAAGACATTGCCAAGGAAATCTGTCCTTTTCCATGATAAAATCTTACTCTTAAAACATCTGCATTGAAAAAGTATATGTTTTTGTGGTGGAAAAATCCCCAAATAATCTCCAATGTATTGTATTTTTCCTTTTTCCTGGCACATCCATTGGAAGTGGAGATTTTATTTCTTTTCATTGTTTTTTGCATCCATTAAAAAGAGAATACAGGGAAAGTTTAGATTGATTAGGTTCTTGGACTGCCAGGTGTGTAATTTTGCAGAAGGAGAGAGGATAACCAAGGATGATGAGGAGAAATAAATGATCTTAAAGGTCTTTTCCAACCTAGTTGATTCTATGATTCTATGGTTGATGTGATGCATCACCTGGTAGGAGTAAAAAGTGATGCCTGTGTGTAATAGTCATAACATTAAGCACATGTACAGTGTGGCTAAAGAAGCTAATGTGCTTACAAACTGATGAGCACATACTTAGATTTTTATGCTTTCTGGATCACATACTAATCACTGTTATGTTCAGACAATGCTTAAACAGAGCTTTTTATGAGCTTATAAAACTGCAGTGAGAACATTAAACATGAAAGAGATATTAATTTGGTTTCTATTATCATCAGATTAGACCGATCACTTCTGGTAATGCTTCTATGAATAGCTGAATGTTTATCTCAAAGATGAGGTTTTTTCTTGCTTTATTCTTGCTTACATCATGGAGTTAACATGTCAGCAGAAATTACAGCAATCAATCATTGCACACTTACTTAAACACTTACTATCTCAAATCTTGCTATACTTGTGGGCTCCTGTTTTATCACTGCTACTTTGTGTTTATGGCTACCTAAAATCACTGCATTGCTCTGTGGCTGTGATCTGCTGCTCTGCTCAATCCCCTTTTATCTGAAATAAGGGTTATATTGAGTATAGCCTTTGGGATTTTGTGACACATTGGCTATTATTTGTATGACCTACTTGTAGCATTTATGCGTTGCTGGTGGTATTATTGAAACCATAATTAGTTGCAGATTTTAGATTCATGGTTGATAGTTGGCTTTTCAGGTCCTAGAATTCACTTCAGTTAACACAAATTGGCACTCTGACAGTTCTCCAGCATGTTATTATCCTGGCTTTGCAGATAGGGAAGCTGAGCACAGATAGGATCATTGACTGACCCCAGATTATATCCTAAATTAATGATCAAGGCAGAAATCTTGATCTCTCTAGAACTCAAGTTCAGTTTTGGCCTTTGATGTCAACTACCATATAATGACAGATCACACGTGGCTCATGCCTTGCCAGCCAGCCAGTTGCCTTAGTAAACAATAATATCTAGAGGGGACAGAGCATTTATGACTAGTTAATTAGCCAGTGACATAATGTCAAAAATGATTAAAAAGCAAGAAACACAAAGACATGGTTAATTGTGTAAGTGGTGTGACTGTGTGTGCATGCATAGATATGCTGGCAATGTCTGCATATGGAGAAAGGATGTTGCTAGTAGTGGATTGTTGTATTGCTGTTCACTAGCAATTTCCTCAGTGTTTGAACCTGAATTCTTTCAGTGTGTTTCCTGATGAAATTATCTTGCAAAGAGAAAGAAATAGGAAATTTCAGGTTCTGACCAAAATAGAATTGCACAAAGGTAATTTTGGAAACTACATACACAAGGATGCTGTTCCCATAGGAGTACCTCTGGTGTTAGTGACTGTAATTCAGGGGAAATTCTAACTGAATTGAGCCACCAAGGGCTGAAATTCTGTAGCATTTTCAAATGTACTTGCAAGCCTTAAGTATAGTGTCAGTGACCAAGTAGTAGAATGAAGTGATCAGAATTTCCTCTTCATCTTGTCAGTGCCTACCTTTTAATCAGCTGAGCTCCTCTCTTGTTCTGGCTGTCCTCTGAAGTCTTGTCAGTCTTCTTTGTGCTCTTCTTGCTTGTAGCCATTATGGTTCTGGAGATAAGACAGCACTGTAACTAACAGGCTTCTGTTGGCAGGTCTGATTGAAGCATCCCTAATGGAGCTCTGCACGTTTGGAGTTGGCATGAAACAGAAGCACTTTCATCCAAAAGCAGGGCCAGAGGCAGGCAGTGCATGTTGGAGAGGAGGTTGCATTTTTCTATGTCATAATAAGAGTTTTGAGTCTAGCTTGAGTAGGAACATTTTTGTCCTGCTAAGGTTGTGGCAGAAGAGAATTAAAAGCCATTGAGCCAGGAAGTGTGGCTTTGCAGCCATCTCCTGCAGAAAAAGGAATTTGGTTCTAGAGGCTTTTCCACAGCCATTCTATATTTATTCAGTTACTTTTTCATCTAAGATGCATGACCCAGCACTGCAAATATGTTCCAGCTATGGTATGCAAACCCTGAGACTGCATTTATCAATATGATGCATGTTTCCTCATCCCATTAGCAGCTATTAGAAGGAACTATGAGTCTTTCCTTTAAGTGTATCTGACTGCAATTACTTCTACAACCAAAGGCAATGAGGGATTTCAGGATCAGTGGAGGTGTGTACACAGAAGTTCAAGGTTAGGATTCACAATACAGGAGTTCAGTATGTTGTGTTCTGGCTCTTACTGAACTTCATCATTAAAACTATACTTCTGTTTCATTTGGTAACTTCTTGCTAATCTGGGCCTGGCCTTTATATGAGATGACGTACGAGGTGAAATAATACTCAGCATATACTGAAATGAACTTAGCATATACTGCTTCCATGGAAAAAAGTCTCCAAAGAGACTCCTGGGACCTCTGCATGTGCTTAAGAAGGGTGCTTGGTGTCAGTCTGTGAGATAGTGGGGTTTAAGTTCTTTGAGCAGCTTTGGAACAGAGACCCTTCAACAGGCACAACTGCAGATTCCTTGGCAAGAACTAGGTGAGAGACCTCTGCCAGGAGAACTAGCTGTTACTTTGTTGTACCTTTCCAATATATAAAAGGGGCTTATAAGAAAGACAAGAGAAAGACTTTTTTACCAAGGCCTGTAGTGACAGGACAAGGGTCAACTGCTTTAAGAGGGGAGATTTAGGCTGAGCATACAGAAGAGTTGTTTTACAATGAGAGTGGTGAGGCACTGGAACAGGTTGCCCAGTTATGAAAGTTGTGGATGTCTTCTCATTGGAAATGTTCAGAGGCAGGTTGGATGGGATTCTGGGCAACCTGCTCTAGTGGAAGGTGTCCCTGCCCGCGGCAGAGGGTTGGAACTGGATGAGCTTTAAGGGTCCTTTCAACCCAAACGATGCTATGGTTTTCCTCTGGTGCAAACCCCAGTTCATTATGAATAGCACTCTGTTGTCTCATGTAGGCAGACTCATGTAACTGCATCCTCTCAGCTTTACTTAAAGAATCCTTTCTCAAGTTTAACTTTCATTAATTTCATTGGGATTTATGGATTCTGAATGCTTCTCAAGCCTTGAGTAATGCCAGATTTGGCTGAAAAAGAACTAAAAAGAAATGAAAGACATACAGATTTACCCCTCAAGGAATTTAATATTTAATAGCAAGTAGTTTGTTTTGATGTTGTCTGGATGTTATACATATCATAGACTCAGGATAAAAATAAAACCTTTAAGTGCATCGAATATGAAAGACAAAATTGACCAAATTATAAGCTTCATTTTTATGCATCTCATAATGTACAGCTTTAGTTAGCTCTCCCCCTGTCAGCTACTCTGTGTCTGACACAGATGCTTTTTGTGGATATCCTGTATTGTCCAGCTTTTCAGAATATGTGTTTAAGAGAAATAGCACCAGTATCTTCATTCCAGAGTATTTTCCAGAGTAATTGGTATGGATATTCAGACTGTTATTTGAGGACTATGACTGCACAGAGCAGAAGGTCACCTTGAGGAATGGCCAAGGTTTGGTCCTTAAGTAAGAGTGCAGTAAATGTGAAGTCAACATCCAAGCTGTAGATGAATGTTATTTAGTCAAACAGTAGGATCTGGGAGCTATCATTTACAGAACTGATGAAGTTATCTAAGAAGGAGGCAGCACCCTTTTCTCATCCTCCTAATTACATTTAAACTCTTTCTCTGGACAGCTAAGAAAGGGACATGGCTGGGTAGGGCTGAGAACTATTTAATCATGGCAGTAGGGCTAAAATATAAGCTTTGTGACTGCACTTTCAATGCTCTGTTTCTGACAGGCAGCAGCTTAATCAGGCATCTTTGCCATCTGCAGAGCATCCAACACAGGACATGCTGTAAGCTGTTTTTTTGTAGTTATTCAAAGTATTGGGAAAATCACAATAGTTCTTCTATTTCTTTCTGGTTTTAAGTAAGTAGAATTGGACCTGTACTGTGTACATTTGAAAATTTTACCCTTAAAGTTGAGCTCTATTTCCTAGATACTCATTTCACTTCAAGCAAGGAACCATAGAGGTTATATTTTTATGTTCTGATTTGCAGATGAAAAAGCATTTTATTGCATTTACACAGCATGTATAGGTAACCAGTGATGTAAGGGAAAAGGTATGAGATCAATGTAGTGAAAATTGCATTCTCAGTACTAGACCATTTTAGAAATGTAATTGTTGTGAAAGTGAACAGACATCTGCTTGACTAGCCAGAAACAATAATGGGGATATTTAGATTGTTCATCTGAGGGCCAAATCATCCAGGACTGATTTAGGAAAACACTTGTGAAGTGAGTAGTTGGTTAAAGCACCTCTGTATGGAGCCAGGCTGAGAACACTGGGGGCTGTGCAGCCTGGAGAAGAGAAGCTACATGGAGACCTCACAGCAGCTTCCAGTGTCTGAAGGGGGCTACAAGGATGCTGGAGAGGGGCTCTTCATCAGGGACTGTAGTGATAGGACAAGGGGTAATGGGTTTAAACTTAAAAGGTGGAAGTTGAGGTTAGATGTAAGGAAAAAGTTCTTCCCTTTGAGTGTGGTGAGATGCAGGCACAGGTTGCCCAAAGAAGTGGTAAATGCTCCATCCCTGGCATTGTTCAAGGCCTGACTGGACAGGGCCTTGGGTGACTTGGTCTAGTGTGAGGTGTCCCTGCCCATGGCAGGGGTTTGGAACTGGATGAGCTTTAAGGTATTTTCCAACCCAAACCATTTTATGATTCTAAGATAGAATAACCACCTACTTGAAAAGAAATAAGTATTTTGCTGTATCAGATGCGTAGTGCATAGAATGGAATTTGCAAGTTGCTGTTGAGGAACAGATCAAGCAGTTTGGGATCAGTTGCTCTTGAAGAAGCATACAGTTAAAAGTAATTTTATGAAAAGCATGTTTTCTCAAGGAGGAGCATAGTCAGCCTTAATGGCTCAATGAGGCAGAAGACATGAGTCATGAAGATCTTTGGAAAGGGAAATCATATATTAGTAGTTTTCCAGAGTATTTTACTTACACAATGTGCATGTAATCTATCAGCATCACATTATTTGTGCTTGTTGAACTTTGATATTGGACTCTTGGACCCTGGTCAGTGATAGAATAAAAGGGTTCCTTGGGGCATTGAAGCATAGTATGTGTCTCTGATAGCTTTTCAAGACATAGCTGGGAGCAGAATTAAGTCAATCTTAAGTTGCTTATTAGCATCTTATTAACTAAATGGTCAGAAAGGAGTCATAAGGCATATTTCATAGACTTAGTATTTAAATTAGAGGCCACTCCTGTGCATTGCCTTGGGATACAGTTTGTCTGTAGATTTATCTGGTGCTTTTCTCCTGACTAAGGAGAAATAAACTGTGTCAATCTTTTTTTCTGAGCTGCAGTATTTTTCCTAAGGATGCAGGCTAATGTTTTAGGCCCTCTTTTATCTTTCCCTAGAGAACATGTTATTGCTATAGGTTACTTACCCTTAGAGCTAAACTCGTGAGTATCTCATGCAAGGTGTAAAAGTCCTTTTGAGAAGGTACATGACTTGAGTAAGGATTCATACAAGTTATATGATGTTTACATATTTTTAATGTTATTCAAGATAATTCAGGAGGCTCCATATGAAGAATATACCCTGTAGTGATGATAGAAAAAGTAGAAGAACGTATCTTCTTTTTGAGTAGCACTTAATTTCCAATAGTGTCTCCTTGTGGATGGAAAATGAATCATATTTAGGAAAATGTATTGACAAATAAGCAAATAGAAGTAGTCATGTCAATTTGTGGGTTGGGTTTTGGTTTGGTTTTATTTGTTACATGCCTGTTATTCCACCAGTATTCCAGCTTTCTTACACAATCTGGCCTTGGAGTTCCATATTAATTAATGAATCCATTTCTGCATAGCTACACTTCAGACTGTTCAGATGGTGGCACGCATTAATTCTGTAGTATTTTTTAACGACTGGTTTTGCTCCATACCTTTCTCTTTTGACATTGCACAGATAGCATCCCAGCTGATACCAACAGACAAATTAAGACTAAGTCTTTGTGTCTTTGGAGAGCTAAATCAGAATCAAAAGATACCCCAGCTGATTTAATGATAGGCCAAAACATGAGGCCCTTTGGGAACTCTGGATTGACAAGCAACTCAGGATTATTGCACTGTGCCATGGTCTCCTGACCACCCCTAACTTCCATAGATTTTAGAGAAACCTTGGTTTCTTGCTCTCACACAGTAGAAGCAAAGGAAACAGCATCATCTCCTCACCTCCACTACCACCTCCTCCTTTATCACCTTTCTAAATGCATTTTGTTCTTATTTGTATCAGTGAGCATTTATAATTCTTTAATGAATTGGAAACTAAGGGCAAGTTACTTGTAAGCAGCATTTTGAGGTTATTTTTATCCTGTTGAAAACTCATTAAGAATCTCACCATAATGTCTTTCAGTAGATTCCTAATTACACAGAGTAACAACACTCTCATATTAATCCAAAAAATGTAAATTGAAGTGGACACTTAAGGTCAGCTTTCAGTCCTGTAATCACTTATGTACCCTGATTATGATGTTTGTTTACTGTGGAAGTATGCTTGATTTCCACAAATGTAAATGGAAAAGACTGTGGATTGTTATTTGCAATAACTTTTATTTCCAGTTTACACAGCAAAGAGTAAATACTGTTCAGGCTTTATGAGTATAGTAAGATTTCATGCCCCATAGATCCAGCTGTACTCTGTAGGCACGTCCCCACCACCATCACCTCCTGCTACACTGAAGAACCAGAAGCCTTCACAAAACTGGATGTATCGCAGTGCCTTTTGGAGAGACTCAGCCTGTCTCTACCTTCTTAGGGGTAGGCATGTTGCTGGCAGAAGGCTGAAGCCCTCTTTTCTCTGTCATTCAGCTTCTGTCCGTATTCTGATCATCTTGGGAGAAGGTAAAGCACGAGCTGCAAAGTAATACGTCCTTATGGGCTCCACCTGAGACCATTAAGGCCTTGTTATGTATATATGAGACACAGAATAGCTTTTGTCCAGCATGGAAACCCAGCATTAGAGCGTGTGTTAAAACATTAATACCAAGTTAAAATATTCATAATGTTGCTTTTCTAAAATTCTCTTTTCCCCTGAGTTGCTTTGTAGGTCAGGCTTATGCTGAGGACTGTACTTAATACGGTTTAGGCCAAGCTAAGAGCTGCAGAACCACTTGCAGCCCAGTGAGCATTTACACAATTCTGCTAATGACAATTACTGAGATGATTCCTGCAACACTCACCAGAAAAAAGAACATTTAAATAAAAGAGTGTGCTTGCCTATGCAGGAAGGAGAATTACTGAAATGTGTTTGAAGGTTCCGTACATGCATGGATTAGGATGGAGTGTTGAAAGGAAGAATTTCCAGGGAGCCCTCCAGGTTAGAGAGTAGCTGCGGCTGCTGAAGTTGCCTCAGGGTGCAATTGCTTTTGTCAAAGCCATTCTACTTGCAGAGAATGTTTCTTCAAGGGCCCATTTGAGCATCCCATAAATTCTATTATGTAGATGGGGTTCATTTATCCTGACACCAATATTCATCTGTGCTATAAAACTATGAAAATACAAAGTATTTTAATGGCCAAGAATAAGGAAAGGCAGAAGATACTTCATTTGACAGTAAGAATTACCCTGTTTCCATTTTCTAAAGGCTCTTGGAGAGATAATATGGGAGGTTCTCCAGATGATAGTTCTTTGCTAAGACCACTATAAAATTACTTTAGTTCTGCAATTGCTAATCACAAGAAGCAGATATTATGGCATCCCATGAGACTACTCAAACAAGTTTGTAGGTGAATATCATCCATCCACTGCTAAACCAACTGCTTGTTGAATGTTATTTATTAGCCCATTTAAGTTCTGTGAATACTCATCACATGGGCCTTCTTCTGTATGTATTAGAGGTGAGTGATTGTGGCCTTGTCAGTTCGCAGGGAGTATGTGATAAGGTTTAAGCTGAACTAAGCAATTTCAATGAAGTGAATGCATATGTGCTTGGATCTGTTAAAAATAATTCCAACTTGGTGTTAAATAAGTCATTGGGGCTTTTCAAGTGCTACTTTTGGAAAGCATTTCTGTTCTTTTACATTGCAAGATGATTTTGTATTTCAAAATGGCTTTTATTTAAAGCCATTATTCTTTGATTTTTTTTTGACCAAGAACATTGACAGTGTTTGATCTAATTTCCTACAAAATCTCTGTTCCTCAAACCTACAGTTTTTCAGGAGTTTTCTTATTTGTGAAGAAATCGGCGAGTTCTAGCACATCTTCCTCATACAGCTTTCCTTGCAAACAGGTATTGAAGGCCTGGTCCTCAACTAAGAGAAGTGTTGAGAATCAGATTTCCCAAAGTATTTACATACTTAACAGTGGCAAAACGATGTTCAAGCAAGAAGAGACAGTGTTTCTGAAACACAGAATTCCATAACTGAATTGGCTAAGCAGAAGTACTCAAACTATTTACTTTCTCAGGTATCTGTTTCGTAGTTACCAGACTTGGACCAAGTCACTACTGGACAGGTAGTTTTTAAGCACCCTTGCACAGCTTGTGAGATCCTGTTAAACCTTCACAACTTTACATCCCTGCAAGTTTTGTGACATACGGTTTTTATGTTGGCCTTCTGCAGACAAGGCATTTCATAAGAGTAAACATGTGTTTCAGCTGAAAATACATCCCCCTGCTTTTGTCTGTTGTTTTTAAATAGCCCCAAGGTCTACCTAGGACTGTGCTTATACAGAGAATAGTCCTGTCAGAGCAGTGGAAGTGGTGTGAAGAAACAAGGATCTCTTCCTCAGTCTCCCTCTGAGTTGTGTTTGGGCACTGTAAAACACTGTTTAGCTATGTTGCGTTTGAAAATGTGTGTAGCCTGGGACAGTGGTCTCCAGACCTCTTTGATAATGCATCCCTATGAGCACCCCCAATATATGTGTATTTGTAATTTATACACATGTACTGCTGTACTAATATATCATGTACATTTTAGAAGATACACAACAATAGGCATTTAAAAGGATGCAGTAAGTATTAACTAAACACTTTTTAGTATTTTTAATGTCATTTTTTTTAGTGGTACCACAAATAATTTTCTCCCACACCCCAGTGGATTGTCTCTGTCCTGCTTTGGAGATCAGTGATCTAGGGCATGAAAGGGAGCCAAGGTACAATTTAGACTGGGGTATTAGACTTAAAACTTTGTAATCTCTTTGTTCCCAAGTTTTCCAGCCACACTAAGGACTCCCTGATGGCTCTTCCTTGCTAACGCTGCCTAAGGGGAGCAGTATAGGCAGGGTTTTAAAGCATCTTAGTGTGGCATTGAAGATTGTTATATATCTTTAGCACCCTCAATGTAAAATAAGAATACTCACATAGGGAATTATTGTGGAATTGCTACAGCATTTTAAGTTCAGAATGTCACAGATTTCCCATAGTGTCCCCTTATGTAAAGTACTGTTTTCTTCCAGTGGGAGCTCCCAATTCTGTTAATGCTTCTGAGAAGATGCCAACTGTACTTGATGAAATACAGTCATTTGCTCCTGAAGCTTTCCATTTTTTTCCTCAATGAATCATTGTGATACTGAAAAGAACTTAGAAGCAGCTTAGGCTCTGGACATTATACAGCTGACATAAAAAACACACAGTTTCTTTCATGTTCTGGTATCATGGAATCATAGCATGGTTAGGGTTGGAGGGGACCTTTAAAGCTCATCTAGTTCCAAACCCCCTGGCATGAGCAGGGGCATCATCCACTAGAGCAGGTTGCTCCAAGCCCCTGTGTCCAACCTGGCCTTGAACACTGCCAGGGATGGGGCAGCCACAGCTTCTCTGGGCACCCTGTGCCAGCGCCTCAGCACCCTCACCATAAGAAATTTACTCCTTATATCCCATTTAAATCTACTCACTTTCAGTTTAAAACTGTTGTCCCTTGACCTGTCACATATGCTCTCAGTCCATGTTGTTACTGAATTTCATTAACCAGTTGAGTGAGCACACAGTGTCACATAGTGATTTTGTAGCAAAATAAGCAATCCTTGTCATCTCCTCTAAAGGAGGTGCTCCTTTAAAGGATTGAAAGAAAATTCTTCTAAACACAGGGACAATAAGAAGATAAAGAAGATTATCTGTCAGCATCTAGGATGAACATAGCATGCTTTATTTTAGACTTTACATATTGTGTGCAGGGGATTATAGTTACTATAGTAACAAAATGTACTTTAGTTACTTAAATACTATATGCTATAAATCTTCATTAAGAATTCTTTTACTACAAGAACTGCCCCCTGATGCATTACACTGAGCTAAAATGGAGAGGAAAGGATGCTTCCATGACTATTTGGATATGCTGTCCTAAGACAGACCCTGTCTCACTCTCCTGTCATCATCATTCAGTACTTCTTTAAAGCAGGAGGTGTATGATCAAAGCTATTGAACTGACAAAAACCCAAACCCTAAACATGTCTTGATTCTTACAGATATAGATTAAACTTGATCCTTTAATAATATGCCCTCTTTTTTTGTTTTCTCATTGTGTTTGTGAGTTTGGGTCTAGCTGTGTTATGGCACCAGATTTAAAGTATGAATGATCCAAATATGTAGTAGAATGTTATTCCAGTAATGTACTACATGGGTATACCATACAACACCTCATAATCGTGTAGAAGTCACTGAGTTTGTTGTCTTGTGAAAAGGGTCTGTACATTTTGTACATAATTTTAGTGTGTTTTTTCTGTCTGGATCCATCCCAGTTCTTGAAAATCTGTTCTAACTCTCTTTGCAGTTACAAAAAAAACCCTCATTTTGATTTCAGTCACTTGGTTCTGCTGTAATGACCAGTTTGGTCAGCTTTCATACACATACAGCCGTGACCGAATGGATGTGAAGACTGCATGGATCGATAGTCTTGACATGTTCAATGTTCCTTGCAGGAAACTGGTACTCCAGGGAATCCGTAACATAGTGACAATAGGCTTTATACCCATGCAGATCTGTGTACCTTTGTATGTTAAGATCTGTAACATGCTGCCAAAGTAATAGTGCCAAATTCCAAATTATATTGGGATAAGAATTTCAATGTTTGCAGTTGCTGATTTTTTTAATGCTTTGATTACCTGTGAAACAGTTTATGCACTGGGCTTGTAATCTGCCCCATAAAGACAAATACTTTGATGTGTGTGAGTAGGCATTTGCTGGAATTAACAAACAAAGGAAACCATTTACTGTTCCATGTTATAATCAAAATGCTTCAGTGGGTTAAGCAATCCTCATGTAATCTGGGAGACCTCTCTTCTCTTTGCAGTAACATTATTGCAACAAACTGCTTGCTCCACAGAGAAGTTGTACCTAGAAGCTTCTTCATGGCTTGAAAGTTGGTTTCTCTAGCATAGCTGTGGTGTTTCAACAAGGCCAGCATGTACCTGCCAAAAACAGAACAACGCTAAAGGAAGCACTGAAAGGTGTCGTTCCTTGAAGGAGTAGGAAATTTCAGAGCAGGAAAAATGTTGCTTTGATGAGCGTGAGTTGGACACACGTTTCCATGAGAGTGATGGGAGTTCTTTTTAAGCTGTGCTGGAGGTCAGAACAAGGACCTGGATTTGCCCGTATACATTGAAAATAGGGTAGGAGGGGAAGGAGTGAAAGTAACCAGGGTATTCCTGGAGAGTGTGAGGAAAAGGAGGAAAGGTGAATGGACCAATTCTGGAATCTTCCATTGCTGAGGTGGTTTAGGTGTGCAGGAGTACCTGATTCCTTTAACTACATGCAAATGCTGATTTTGAATAGATCCTGAAGCCTCTGCAGTGTGGATGCAACTTGCCCTGGAAATTCAGGTGCACTGGAGTCCTGCAAATACTGTTTAAGTAAAGCCTTAGGGAATCTGAGGTATGTAATGATGACAGACTGGAATAAACCTTGCACTCCGTAGTTTACATGGAGGGAAAAGATGTCTTTTGTATGATCTTCCTTCTTGCTCATCCTCATTTGCATTCCCTCATCCATTTATTGTATTTCTGGAGCTGAGGCTTGATGTCCAGATTCACTTTTCTGTCTTTCTTCCTCACATAAACCTTTCACTGAGGGCAGAGTTTGCTTCTTGTTGGTTTCTTTTTTTCTCCAAAGAAGTCCCGGGTTCATTAAAAAGAGAAAAGGAAAAAACCAAACTTCAGGACCCGACTTCCTGTGTTTTCTAAATATTTTATTAACAGTAGTGTTAAAATGCTCCTAATTGGGTGCTTAAAGTGATCTGCCAGACTGCATGAAAGCCCACAAGGAGAAAAAAAGCCTTCAGAAACCTAAGATGCCTCATCTTGTTTATTTGAAGCTTTACTTTGATTTAGCAACTTGTTCTGCCTCTTTGCTACTGGAGGATTGATTGTGTAGTCAGGATATGGTATACTTACTACATCTCACATGTGCATTCATGCAGAGATTCTGGTGCATCCTGGTATGTCCTACACTACCATAAGGACTGAATCTCATTTTACTGAACTCTTCTACTGTAGTATATACAACATATGTGCTTACAAATTAGCAGAGAAAAGAGGGAAATGACAGCAAAAATAAAGATGACTTTGCCCTGATTTAGGCACCTCTAAACCTGTTTTAAAGGTGATATTCCAGAACCAAGGTCATCAGTACTTGGATGGTGCTTAGTTTTTTGTACTTGAATGTTTTTAGCAATGTATGATAAAGAAGGCTGGTATCTGCAGAGGAACTAGGAGGTCACATCACACTTGTACTTTCACATATGTTAGCAGTGGAATGCTAGCTAATGAGTGGACCTTAACTAATGTAAATTCCTCAAAAGGGCTCTCGGTTACCATGCACCAGGTGAAAATGGCATTCTGGATGTGCATCTACAGGCTCGTGTACATTGTGTATTTACTACATGTAGTGTATAATAATGCATGCAGCAGTGTGCATTTACTGTGCATTAGGGGATTAGTCATAATATTTGCAACTCCTGGGTTTCTTTGGTTTTCAGTACATGATAAAACTGTGGAAAAAGCCAAATACCTAAATCTGTAACAAACATTATGTCATCATAAGGTGTAATCTAAGTGAATCCCACAGCAAATGCTCAGTGCCTGTGCACACTCTGGAGTGTGGGAGGGTTAATTCTGTGCTATTTGGGAGTGAATTCTGGCATTGTTTGAAGGTAAAAGAGAGATTTATGTTCCAAAGAACACACAACATTCCTTGTTCCCTGGCCTTCGTGAACTCCACAAGCAGGACTTCTAATGGACAAAGACAGGTAATCATCCTGCCTATCTGTTGGCCATCATTTACAAACTGGTTTCCCCGTGTTCCCATTTAGGAGGGTGGAATCAGGGAGAATTCCTTCCCAGAGCCACTCATGGTTACTGTGGACTGCCTGCTAGAGCTGTCTTTCTCTCTCCAACAGACTACAAAAGAATCTAGCTAGTTTCTCTTAAACTTAGACCCAAGTGTGTATGTGTGTGTGTGTGTGGGGTATAATTTAGGTTACATGGTTAATCACTATTATTCAATGTCTTCTGTCTTTTTGAAGGAGTGCAAAAATTGGCAGTTGCCCTTATTTTAAATATCAAGTCCTCTTTGAATGAAGCTGTTCAGTTAAATGGCAAAGTTTCTACCCAGGAATAATCTGCAATAAGCACTCTGCCGAGAAGCAAAACCATGGCACCTTTCCAGTTTTGAAGTGTTTGCAGCATCTATTATAAATCAGACACTATGAATACTGAGGAAATTCACTTTTTCATTTCTGGAGTCTTTTGGAAGTATTTAAGGGTAACTTTCTTAGAAAAAGTGGGTTATGCTCCATGTTAGCATTAGGTCCCTAAACTCAGTGCATGCTATTAGCATTGAAATCCCCACACTCACCACAGACCCCCACTAGCTTTTATTGCTTACTGCTAACGTCTAGCATCCCCTGACAACTTGTCCAGCAGCCTGAAGGCTCTCTGAAGTTGTAAAGCATACTTTAAGTTCATCAGGGCTGAATAACATGGTCAGCAGTCATCATTTAGAGATGAGACAGATACCGAACTTCAGATTGAGAATGCAGAGATGTCCTTCTCTGACTCCAAGCAACCAGGATTATCACAGTGTAGAGCAGTTCAAAACAAAATATGTTTCCATAGAGCATTTGAATGGATCTCCAGTCCTATTCTGACTGTTTGAAAGGCTCTTTGTTTACAGCACTTCAAGGAAGATTTCTCTGTGTTTGTTGCTAATGTGATTAGGCAGCAAAACCAAAAACTTGGCAGCAGCGATCTGCCTATAGAGGAAGAGCTGTAAGCTTTCAAAGCTGTTCTGCAGCCATCTGTGAGCCTGTCTAGAAAATCCGGGTCTTATGTAGTATTTAAACTAGTGGGTCGATCTTTAAATAGAGATGTGTCCATTAGAACATAAAAACTGAGGAATTGCTGGCTGAGGAAATCTCTTCCTCTCTGGACATGTCAAAAACTGATTTGATGACCTTCATTTTGATCTGTAAGGTCCACCTCTAAATCTCCAGGCTTTCTATTTGGAAAATAGACCATTGGGAGGGAAAAGGAGACAGCTGATGTAGTGAGAAGTCAAACTCTGACGTTACATGCTTTTCCTTTTTTTTTGTTGCCTTCTTTTTCCTGTTTTGCTCCTTTCTTTCCAGCCTTCTGCCCATCTCTGTCAGTTTAGAAGATGCCAGAATCATGGTTTTGTAAAATAAATAGCAATAGGTGGGTGCCCCTTATTGCAATTGATCCTGAAAGGTCTTTTCTTACTTTTTACGTGTGCCCATCTCTATAATGAATGTGTATATGTATTTCTGGGTATATTACTTCATAGCAACATACAGATGAGCATAGTAGGTATGTAGCAGGAGTTCACACAGGCAATGGAAGAGAAAGGACACTTGGTAGCAGTTTAACAGCCTTACAAGTGAAGAAGCTCATGTTGACAAATGCAAACAATTGTCAGCATTTTTCTTCATGGGAGGAGCTGCCTCCACAGAACTGCTGCAGTCTCAGATAGACTGCATTTATTGAGAAGAATGGCAGTGACAAGTGGCATTCCTCAGAGGTCAGTATTGGTACCAGCACTGTTAAAATATGAATCCTGATAAAATACAAATTTCATAAGACAAAAAGAAGACATTCCTTCTGCCAGATTTCAGTCTACTGCAAATAATGGAAGTGTGAAGAGAATAAAAACCAAACAGGCAGAAGAATCCTGTATATGGTAGAAACCTTAATCTGTGTTTCTGGATCCCTTTTTTTTCTCTCCTAGGACAGTGATCCCCCTTCTTGTAATGTGGGGTTTTTGGGATGGGGGTTATGTATAGCATGCAAACAGTAGGTGTAGCATATGGTACATATAAGCACAGTCACAGTGCTACATATGCTACCTGCACTGTTTGTAGCACATAGCATGACCCAATACAGTTTTGTAGTACTGACTGTGAACAATGTTTTCAGGCCTGCTTAGAAGATAGAAGGCAAACAGCTGAATATGTTGCATGCATCTGCATGAAAACTAGCATTTTGCAGCAGCGATACAGAAAGACAGGACAAGCCCTCGTTGTGCTGCTAGTACAGTAGCCATAAAATGGACTTAACTGCTGCAGAAGATCTGTGGTTCCTGCTGGGTTCTATAATCACGTTTTCACAGTTCAGTTCTTGTATTTAGTTGCACTCTTACTCTCCTTGCCTTTTCAGCAGTCTGGAGTACAATGTTCAAGCAAATGTTATGACAATGAATACTGATAACCAGAAAATAGTTCACCTCATCAGGATTAGATCTTCTGGGGCAGGATTTTGTAATGACTGGGCTGTTGAATCAACGTGGGGAAGAGATAGATTCTTGTCTTGTACCAAAAAAGCAGCTGTTGACTGTCTGAAGAGCTAGGTAAGGTCTAGAAACACGATCTCAAGTAGATGCTGGCATTTCTCAGTAGCACATATCCATGTAGGCAATCATTGCACTCACAGGAGTTCAGTTCTCCTAAAACAAAGACACCAGCACTTGGAAGTAAGCAGCCTAAGAAGAGTGGGCAAGTATGTGGAACGGCATAGAATTAATTCGCTTCAGAAATAAGCTGAACTGGTATCAGCCATAATTAAACGAGCTGTGCATCCCCAGCAGAGATTTCATTACCCCACCGTACTCAACACTTGTCAGGCCCCATCTGAACACTAAACTGTATTCAGTTTTGGTCCCTGCTCTACAAGATATGAACAGGCCAGAGAGGGTCCAGAGAAGGCCCAGAAAGATGAACAGGGCACTGGGAATCCTGCCACATGACAAAACTGAGATAACTGGGCTTGTTCAGCCTTGAGAGGCCCAGGCAACACCTTATCACCATATTCCAGCATTTAAATGGTGGCTACAAAGATGGGTACTCCTTTTTTAACAAGGAGTCATATGGAAAAGATGAGGGGTAATGGGTAGAAGTTACTCCCAGGAAGATTTCAGTTGGAAAAAAGAGGAAAAGATTTTACAGTGAGAACAATCAGCCATTGGAGTAGTCAATAATCTCCCCAGGGAAGTGGTGGGCTCCCCACTGTTGACACTTTAAGATTTGGCTGGACAGGGGTGCCAGGACATCCAGTCTAGATCATACTTCACCGAGAAAGGTCCAGCCAGGTGATTCTTGATATCCTTTCCAA
Source organism: Melopsittacus undulatus (assembly GCF_012275295.1). Classification (NCBI taxonomy): domain Eukaryota; kingdom Metazoa; phylum Chordata; class Aves; order Psittaciformes; family Psittaculidae; genus Melopsittacus; species Melopsittacus undulatus. Next base: position 148,809,193 of record NC_047527.1, read on the forward strand.
CCTGGTGTTCTGTGCTACTATGACTGATCTGGTTACCCCTTACTATTAATTCACAAGTGATGATGTCTGGCATACAATTGGCATGATAATACGTGAGACTTGGGAGGTACCTGCATGAACAAGGTGATGCTCTGTTAAAATAAAAAATAAATTTATTTTTCCACAACATTTTTCTAGTAAATACATAGAAATAATTAAAAAATGAGGAGCAAATGGAGTGAAAAAGAACAAATAGACTCTTACTGCAGGGAGAAATGATGACACATTTCATATTAAGTTGCCTGTTACTTCTCATAATTAAAGCATCGTGCAAACTTTTCTTTGAAACCCTCTCATTTCCATATAAACACAATGCATCACATTTCTAATGAGGAAGGGGAAGCTGTCTCTTGTGCCAAACTGAACAAATTGGCTCTGATTTTCAAAACCACTTACAAGCTTCAGATGCCTAATTAAAATGAATAGGAATAAGACATCCAACTCAGTGTGTGGCTCTGAGAGAAACCTTCAACCTTTTTGATTTTATCTTCTAAAACATGAATTCCACTAGTTCAAAACATGACCTAATTTGAGAGCGTCTCATTCACTCACTAGACAATTCATCTGAGTCAAGTCTAAATGGCTGTGTCTATGGTTATAAGGTAAAACATGCCACAGCATATTTTGGAGCACAGGTAAGCAGTTGTCCAGCACTGTTGAGCTGCTGGCAGACTCCTCAGGACTCTGATCCTGGCTAGCCAGGGTTTCCAACACTGTTCCTAGTCTGGAAAATGGTATGAACACTGTTAGTAAAGGCTCTGCCCATTTGGTGAGCTTTCTCTGGTCCAGTCATCTAGAGTAATCCTGTTAAACTGTTAGCTTGCATAAACAGCAGCAAGCCAGCCTGTAGCCTCCTCTTCCCTTTCCATGTAATTGAAATCTTATTCTGGCTTTTTGAGGGCTTGTGAGAGAAGTTTGTAGTAAAAGGTTTGTAAATGATTGGTGCCATAAGTAGATGTATGCATGTTTTAGTATCTTGTGTCGTAATCTACTAACCTTGCACAAAAAGTGGCTTCAGAAGACATCAAAGGCTGACTGGCACCAACAGTAGCAGTGTCAGTGGGAGCAGGAGAGGTGCCAGAAGCCACTGACTTTGGGATTGTGTGAGGAGCTGCAGGTGACATGCAGGAGCAACTAGTACTCTATGGAGACTGAAGAACTTGGGTAGAAGGGCTAAGATGTGATAACAAGTTTTGTTGTAGGTGTGTGAAGTCTTGCACGTGGAGCAGAGGTGAGGAGAGCGTTGTGTGTATATTGGGTTAGAAAAGCTATGAGTAAAAAGATACAAAGGCCTGTAGGATGCCATCTGAGCCAGCGCTTTGCCCACCACCTTGCAGAAAGCCACTGTGTATGGAGGAAAGAGAGTTTAAGTGTATCAACGTGGGCTGTGTCTTGCCATGTGGCCTCAGGCTCACGAGTATTCTAGACCATTTTGGTTACTCAAATAAGTGTAGCAGAAGCCACTTAGGAGATTAAATAAAGGATGATAATGTAACTCTTCAATGAAGCGGAAGGCTGATGATGTTAGTCCACAGAATGACAGGAAGGACCTGACAATGTAAAACCTATGCATGAAAAGAGAGAACATATATGAAAGGAAAATGAACACAGAGAAAGGTAGAATGAGCAAAAACATGAAGGGTGAGTGGAAGAAGGAAAGAAATAAAGAGGCAGAGAAAGGAAGGAAAGGCAAGTGCATACGTCCAGGTTAATCAGCTTTAGGTTATTTATTCATATACCTTTATTACATTGTATTTCCCTGGTACATGGCCCATATTCTTATTTAGAGAGAAGGGAACGACAGTAATGTGCAGCAGGGATTTGCACATTACTGTATCCACCGCTGTGCACGTTACTGGTTTTCAGAGGTTTATGCATTTTTTAAAGCAGCATGCTCCAGCAGCAGGAAATTCAGTATTTAAATTTTAAACAGAAGGTTTGAGTGAACTCAGGCCTGCAGCCTTCACACTTTCGTGTTCCTCTCTGAAGACAAGCTCAGTCTGCTCTGGCTGCATCGGAACTGAACAGGAGGTTTTCAGAAAGACAAAGGGGAAGGTGAGGATATTAAAGGATATAGTCATGCTGTTGACAAATAGTTTCATGCTTTTTTTACATCTGCTTGCAGAATTGCTATCAGTGATCATCGTGCTTGTCATTAGGGTTAAAAAGCTCCACTGTAATTCTCTCATAGAAGGGGTATCTGGCTGTAGTTCAGGAGATTGGATTTCTACTCTAGCTTCTCTGTGTGACTGTTAAGAAATGAGTTAATCACTGTGCAGATTAGAATCAGTGGGTATGAATCAATGGACACAGTTGAAATACATATTGACATACACTTACGATGTGTTTTAGATGTGTTGAATATTATTGTCATAGACAATTATTTTTCAGAAGCCCTTGGGTCCTTTTGGCAGGAAATCAGACTCACAGAACGGTTTGGGTTGGAAAGAACCTTAAGATCACCCACTGCCAAACCCCTGCCATGGACAGGAACACCTCACACTAGACCAGGTTGCCCAAAGCTTTGTCCAACCTGATCTTGAACACTGCCAGGGATGGGGCAGCCACAGCTTCTCTGGGCACCCTGTGCCACCATCTCAGCACGCTCAGAGAAAAACTTCTGCCTTTTATCTAACCTGAACTTCCCCTGTTTCAGTTTGAACCCATCACCCCTTGTCCTGTCACTGCAGTCCCTGATGAAGAGCCCCTCTCCAGCATCCTTGTAGCGCCCTTCAGACACTGGAAGCTGCTCTGAGGTCTCCACACAGCTTCTCTTCTCCAGGCTGAACATCCCCAGTGTTCTCAGCGTATCTTAATACAGTAATAGGTCATGTCCATTCCCTCTGTACTACTGTATCATTACTAAATGCAGTGATGCTGAGAGCGAAAGATCTACTGACAGCTTGTAACAATTACAAAACCTGATCTTGTAGTTAAGCACCTACCCATGAAGTTCAAAAGCATCTGCTTAAGCAGTATTTTGTGTTTCATACACAGATAGCTTCTGGTGCATGTTGAACTGAACTGCTACAGGGCTTGAGGTGCTATAATAAAAATTAGGATCAAGATGTCCCTTCCAGAAAGTATTGCTGCAGTAATACTTCAGGCATTTGATACAAATTGTCCCAAAACACCACACCATTTTCTCAATGTGGTATAAAAACACCTTCAGTTTTAATTCTGGAATGGGAAAAAAAGGAAGTGATGAATTGTGGAACATTTTCAGGTGAGTTTCTGTTCCAGATTAAAGATGAGTGTAATTACAGTATTTTCATGCAAAATATTTCTACAGAGGAGGTACTCAGCCAAAGTAGGTGGCTTCTAAATCATAAAATTGATAGTCTTGCTAACATTTCTGTCTGGAAAAGCATTCCTTTAATAAGTGAGTAGCATTAAATGGTATTGTTATTCAGGTACCTAAAACAATGGTTTAGTCTTTTGCACCAGGAGCTGCTGTAAAGTATTGTTTAAAATTCCATTTTTTAGAGCTAATGGAAGAGAGGATAGGGAACCTTGAACCGAGTAGCAATGCCCAGGCCTCTGATGAGGGTGCAGCAGACTGTATAGAATTTTGGTCATAGAATCACAGACTGGTTTGGGTTGGAAGGGACCTTAAAGCTCATCCAGTTCCAACCCCCTGCCTGAGCTTGCGTCTGCAGGTTTGGATTAAGGCAAGGATGTGCAGGTGCCACAGTGACTGGATGAGGTGACCCCACAGCCACAGGACACACAAACAGTGCAAACCTGCACTTGCCCATGTGAACTGCAATGGGGATCACCAGCTCCACCATGTACCAGAGTCTCCAGTCAGAATCACTGCAACTAGAAACAGTATTTCAAGAATCCAGGACAATAGGGTGGATGTTCCCTATGAGAATTAAATCATTTTTGATCTGCAAGATTGAAGGTATGTGAGTATCGTGGTACGTTTTGTCTGGATCTGAAAGTGTTTTTTTGCATTTTTATCTCTAAAATGAAGTAACGTAATGAACCACCCAAGTGTAACTGCATATCACCTTTGCAGAAGTAACAGTCCTTGCAGAAGGAAAGCCTGAAATCTGTTACAGAAGCATGAGGGGAAAGAATGGACTCCTGGAAATGAATTTCCAGCACAGAGCTTGGTGCAGTGCCAGTCTCTCAGTTTTCTACTGCTTTTGGCAAAAGATATAGTCCTACAGGTTAAGTGGTAAAGGCCTCTTCTACAGGGCGGAGAGCTGCTGATGCACAGTATTTACTACTGCTATATTTGTAAATAATGAGGGTTTTTTCCTTTCTTTTAAAAAAACAAAGAGTGCAGAAAATGCACCCCCAAAATATGGAAATATTGCTTCTTAAGGTTTTTCTGCCTGCGCACACATAAACATGATAACCTGAATTATTAAAAGTGTAAATTTAAAAGGAATTTGTTGTGCCACATTTTTTAAACACCCACTCTATGTGAGCGCTCAGAAGTAAGTGAGTTTCTTTGAATTCAGACTAACTGGTCCTTTCCAACCCAAACTATTCTGATCCTGTGGTGTAGGTGGAACTGTAGTTAAAGCCACCAGCTAAAGATCTAGTCCATGTCTCAGGCTTTTTTGCACCATACATACACTAATGAAACATTGTTCCAAGGAAATAGGATTCCTTTGGAATTGGCATTATCTGTGTTTAGAAACACTTTTGGAATGTATGCTAATCTGTTCTGTTATTGCTGGTCACCTTTTTGATAAACACCATCCCAGGAAGGGTGGGAGGGAGAATGAGGATACAAGGATTGGATCTGCATGGGTTCCTGTGGCAGATACAAGAGTCTGCTCTTGGACATGGGGATTCTTGCTGCAGTCTCTGGTTGCTTTGTGCTTCTCTGGTACTTTCCCTTTCTGGGAAGAAAGGCATTTTCCCTTTGCTCAGGCTTGACACAGTGACCTTTCCTGAGTCTGAGAGAGGTGAGGCTTTAAAACCTGTCTTCTCTAAGGTCTAGGAAGCTGAAGCAGACATTCAGCCCGGCTGCTGGCACAGGGAGGAAATGACCAGGTGGATGTTCACTCCCTTCCCTGCCTCTTCTGTCACCCTTGTCCTAAGCAGCCTGCGGTGTGAAGCTATGTGCTGAATAAGCACAATCCTTAGAGCTTCCCTATGGCAGCACTTGCTACAGCCCTCCAAGCCAGTTGCAGAAAGCACTTTTACTGGTACAAATCTCTCTTCAGCCTGAGGATTTACTGGTGCTAAAACCTCCCTCCAGCAGAGAAACAGGCCTTTTCCACAGCAGTTGTTGGTGGATCATGGTCATGTCTTTTCTCAGACATAATCTTTTCTAGGGGCTACTATGGGAAAATAAAACTTATTGCTCCCTATTTGACATAAACTGTTCACTGTAGCTGTAAAATACACTTCTGAAATGGAAATCTCAAGGTTTCTTCCTTACACCAGGGAAATATTGGGTAGCCAATTCCTTCACTAATTTTACACTGAGGAATAGACACAGATGTATGGAAGAGATGAGTGGTTTGGCATGAAGTACCATGAACAGTGGGTTTTTTTGGTCCAAGAAGGTAACAGAAACAGTGCAATTTATCTCCATAATAATTATAAGGCACATATTCTGACCCAAGCCTTCAGGAAACATACTTCCCTCTAGGATTTTACATCTTGTTCAGTCACATGAAATATGCTTAGACCATTGCTTACAGATGTGGTTAAGAGCAAACATCTGTGGGTATACATATGGCATATATCAATCTATACACCAGAAACTATAATCTGCATTCATCCTTCCTCTCAGTGTGATTGCTACAAGGTGGAACTAGCTGTCAAAAAATCCATATTTACAGAATAAAAGGAAGATAATACTGTTTCAATAGATAGAATACCTGTAGATTAACAGAAAATACCTGTGACTGTAAGATGACCAGAACTGAAGTGGTGTTGCAAAGCAGGTGGGGGATGCAGTAATTCAGGAAAACACAGTAACAGTCTAACATGTCTCATCATGTTGTATGTGCTGCCCATGACGAGCTAAACCAAAAATGCATACTTGAGCCATAAGTATCACCCAGCAACAAGCTCTTTAAAAGCTATAGATTTCAGTCTATCACAGTTTTCTAATGCTGTGTTAGAGCTGCAAGCTGAATGTTTTTGGAGGTAGTCATTTGCACTACAGAAACTGCAAGTAGACTTGTACTGCACATGTGGAATGTAGTTCCATTTCTGGAATTGTGTCCAGCTGTGGGCCCCCCAGTGTAAGAGACACTCTTTTATACTGTGAGGGTGACTGAGCACTGGCACTGGTTGCCCAGAGCAGTTGCCTCCATCCTTGGAGATACTAAAACTATGTCTGGACATGTTCCTTGGCAAATGGCTTGAGGTGGCCCTGCTTGAGCTGGGGGTTGGATGAGGTGAATTACAGAGGTCCTTCCAACATCAGCCCTTCTGTGATGCTGTGGTTCTGTAACTGGGCTCAAAAACCTCAGCAGTAGGAAGTGACTCAGTATTATATTGTGGACTACTCAGGTGTGTCAAAGAGTGACTATCTCAGGTCTCGTTAAACCCACTCTTACCTCTGTTAGCCAGCCCCTCACCCCATTTCTTCTCTTGGTTTTACTTTTTAGTGCTTTGATGTGGTTGTTCTTCCACAGTCACAGACTCAGTCTGCAAAGCAGGAAATCTTAAGCTCAAAAAGCAGAGCAAAAATCTGATTCTAAAGTTGTTGTTCATGTAAGAAACATGATGCTAATTCAGAAGAGATTTTCCAGGGGCCTGTCTTTATGTGCTTGGGTTTGGCAGTGACAGCTTAGGGCATAGCACCAAGCTGTTGATCTTGAGGCAGGTGCTAATCAGCTGTGCAGTTTAAGAAACTATAGAGCAGCTATGAAACGGTAATGAAATAGTGATTCTTCTGTGACATTGAGGCAGCTGCAATGAAATGAATAATCCTCGAATATGGCTGTCCTTCACAATATACCCGTACACTCTATCGAATGGCTTTAAAACAGCAACAAAAAGTCTGGAAAACAGATTTCTCTTGGTTTACAGTTGACACTGAGGGCACGGAATGAAAGAGCTCCCTGAGAAAAAGATGACAGCTCACGTAGGCCAGTTAGCAAACAAAGCAGTTCAGTTTCTAAACAACAGAGTACCAGAATGGGAGCTCACACTTCAGCTACACTGAGCTCTGACAGTCCATAGCTGTGAGCTGAAACATGGTGGAAGGGCAACCAAAGAGCAGCTTGCTCTGCAGGTGGCTGTTCGGTAACGACTATGAGAAGGTGTCAGGGTTTATGGCCTCTGCTGTCCTTTTGCATCCAGTAAGATTTCATAGAAAGGCTGTAAAAGGTGATGATACTTCCCTTAGAGACTTGTGGTAAGAGTGACTGTGCATGGTATGCTGGGAATAGGCTTAAACCACCATGGCCATACTTGCCTAAACTCAGATTTGGGTGAGTGCTGTCACAGCTCTTCCCAGGATCTTGAACTTCACCAGAGCCACAGTGACTGAGCTGCAGTACTCTCCTGAGTCTGCATGCAGGGACTCTGTAAGAGCTTTCCCTGCCCTCACCTCAAATCCTCTCTTGCAGCCTCAGCATTCTGGGCATTAGTGGTGTGATAAAAGCGTTTTCTGTATGTGCTGGACCCCCATGCTGCTGTTTCGTTTTTCAGCACTAAGATTCTGGTTTATGTTAACATAAGGCTGACATGTTTTAGGTTAACACTGGCTGCTCTGCATGTACTCCGCCTGCTAGTACAGGGGATAAAGAACATGTAAGGCTTAAAGCAACTCCTGTTACTAGTGATACAAGTTACAAATGTGTCTTTGATGAACTCCTTTCAGATTTATTGAGTCCGGATGATGAGAACAACTGAAGAAAACACATAAAACAATTTAGAACATCTACAAAACCCCCAAACAAACAGCAAAGAAAATACACAAAAGTTTAGGCTTTGGCAAGCTGCACAGAAACCCGTCCTTTTGTATAGGGAGTCCCCGTGTTCCTGTGTGACCCATGTTTCGCAGGAGGAAGACACAGCCTTTCATGCTGCCTCTAGCTCTCTTTATTAGTTGCTGGTTGGTGCTGTGCTCAATGGCACTATTTTCACACAAGCTCATTAGTTACCCTCTGTGAGGATAATACCTTCACCCTATGATGAAGAGTTTGGAAATTCAATCTCTTAGGTTAATACAAATGCCTGAGCTGGTGTGTGAAGCCAAGATGTTTAAAATGAGCAGCTGCTTCTCTAACACTCCCACCCATCCAAATAGAAGTAAATATAAGTGTCAGTGTGAGTGGTAAGAATATGTATGCTGGTTCATGTTTCTTCCTCTAGCTGTAAAAGGTGTGTTTCTGGGCACCTGGGAAGAAGCCTCACTGCTTTATGCTCTCGAGGTAGGAGGACTCTGTGAAAGGAGAAGGGATTGTGCCAGCTGGGAACATCTGAATAGGGGTAGCTGAAAGTAGCTTCCAGAGACAGGGAAAAAACATGCTGTGGATCTACAGGCTTGGGTATCCTGCAGTGTGGTGGAAGCAGGGGAAAAGTAAAACCTCAGAGAAAATGAAATGCTTTCTATGGACCCAAAGTTTATATCTGCACTAGCCAACTGTAGATATGATCTGAAGCACTGTCATATGAACAGCCATGTTACTTATTTGCTATTGCTCTTCCTTGTGTGATTTGATCTGTGCCATCTAGAACACTCTCAAATGACATTTGAGGATGCTGTTGGTCTAAAGACTGTGCTCCAAATAGGCAAAACAGATGAGTTTCCCCTTTTATGGGTCAGAAGAAAGTTTAACCATGTGAATGCATGCCATGCTCTGCCATTTGGTGTTTGGAAGAGGAAGATAGAAGGTGACCTAATTGAGTAGTGAATCATGCTCTCAGCTATGGGGATGTGACTGGGCCCAGGAATAGCAATGCTAATTGTTGGGGATGGTGGTGTGGGTTCTCTTCTTGCTCATGTATTCAGAATCTCTGCCTGATCTAAAACATGCCCCTGAAATGTCTTACTCAAAATCAAGTGGGCAGCAAGGAGATTTAATAAAGTAAAATTAGACCCTTTTGCATTCTTTTAAATTAGTATTTTGGAATATTAATGGAAATCTTAATTAAATGCTATAGTTAGTATGCAAAATGGCATAATTTGACCAAACTCATGTGTTATGTCCATTTGCTGAGAGAGCCTGAAGTTGCTTCAGTATTTCCTCTGCTGTAGCTGAGAGTGTTTTGGGCAGGCATTTTGAAGGGGTGTTCTTGCCATGATTTTACATTCAGTAGCCATCATTAGGACCATCTGACTTAACTTCCTGCAGCCTCCCAACCTCAGATACCATCCACAGCATTTATTGCTTTTGTCAGGGCCCTGAGTGCACCAGCAGGGCTTCTGGCCTTGACCAACATCACCTGGGGCATCTCCCCATCGGGTACCCATGGGCCAGGGAGCCCGTTTCAGCTCTGCTCATCCTGGGGCTGTTAGTCCCTGCCCCATTGACACCATAGGCATGCTGATCTCTAGCTCAACTACAGCCATGCCCTCACTGATCCAAGCTCTGACCAGCAAACTGATGACCCAGCATTATCTGAGCTGTGCTGTCACCACATATTTATCCGGTGACCCCAGCTCTTGGCTAGTCCTGGCTGCCACCCTTGGGCTTTCCTTGCTTGTTTCACCATGGGAGTCTGTGGGACGGAGCTCTGGCAGATGAGGCCCATGTCCTGCTGCTCCTGTTTTCATGCTTGGTCCTCAGGTCCCTGTCTCTTAATAAGCAGCCAGCCATTGCTGTGCCCTGACAATTTTCACTAGATAGCTTGTAAATCACAATATAGATTGTATTTCCCTTGCAGTTACTGCAGCATAAATCAGAGGTAATATCATAAAAGATGATGTGATTTTCACCTCTGTAAAATCCGTGGGCTCTACACGAAGTCTCAGATGCCCAATTTTTTATTACTTGTGTAGCTTTCTTGTCTAGCTACCACAGGACTTATTTCTCCCTTGATAGAAACACCTCAAGGAGATGATATGCAACATATTTTGTTAAGTAATCTTTAAAGGCTTGGAGCTCTTTCATGCTGTGCAGTGCAGAGAGAAGTAGAAAAGGAGGAAGGGGATAACATGGCATAAGCTTCAAAAGTTGAATCTTGAATCTTGCCATCAGCAGGAGGTGTGTGGCCAAGTTAAACTGTGGGTTGAGGTGAGCAGGCTACACAGGGTCAGGGAAGATGAAAGATAACTTGATCAGATGATCAGAGCGATCCTACAGAGAGGAGAGCCCAAGTCCTAGTAACCCACTTGCACAATCCATCTTTAGAGGTCTCTTCCGGCCCAGATTGTGCCGTGATTCTATATCATGAGGAGCATAATATATCTGCCTTTACTGAAGCAAACATGAGTGTATCTGTCTAACAGTGCATTTTAGCACCCTATTTCATGGGCTGTATACTTACTTTGATACTGAACACCTGCAACTACTAAATTTTTAAGCCCGGTATTGAATACAGTTAAGTTGCTTTGTGGGCATACTACAGAAACTAATGATAGTATTTGTAAATCCTGAATCTTGCTAAATGTTTTTGATGTATTTGTTACGTATCAAATGGGTAATACACAGTTTCATAGCAAGCCTTATGAAGCTCTTCATTATACAGCTGGTTTTTATCCAGGTATTTGCATTCTCTTCAAGGACCTTAGAGATAGCACAAGGAGCAAAGGGGTCAAACTTAAACAGGGGAGAATGAGAAGAGACATTAGGAAGAAGCCTTGGCAGTGCTCAAGGCCGGGTTGGATGTGGCTTGGAGCAACATGGTCTAGTGAAATGTGTCCCTGCCCATGGCAGGGGGTTGGGACTGAATGATCTTAAGGTCCTTTCCAACCCAAATTGGTCTGTGATTCAGTATCAACAAGGATACTTCCTATATGCAATTCTTGTTTGCCATGTTGGATATATGAACTGTAGGTATTAATCCTAAAACTGTAAGTTGCTGGATTTGAAAGATCAAAGTTTGTATCTTGTTCCTTCAAATACAGTAGGACAAATGAATTCTTTCTAAACCTTTAAAATCGTCTCTTTAGTAGCTCCCTCCTCTGCTGTACTTGCTGTAATGTATGAGCCATTAAAATCACTGGGCCATTAGAACAACCCTACAGTCAGATGAACTGGTTTGTTCCAAGTAAGTACATCAGCGATTTTTCTTGCTTTTCTTTTAACTTGATTGCCATTCCTTAGGAAAGGTTGGAAAAGTCTCTTCATTTGCTGATGAAAGCTCTCTGTGGGAAGCGTATGTAGACTGTCTGCTGGTTTACAGCTCTCAGAAACTGTCTTCTGGTCCATTTCACATCTGGTCTCTGTTGGAATGTCAAATACTCCTTCTAAGTGGGCATTTTGGCTAATCCCCACCCTCAGTATACTTTGCAATTCATGGAACTCTTGTCTTCAGCAAAAGTCCAGGTTACACTTGGGCTTTTTCAGTTCTGCAGGAAAGTAATTCTCTTTCATCTTCCCATGTCAAATAATTTCTGGATTCTCAACTAGTCTTTGTTAGATTCAGTGGGTTTTATTCAGAATTGCTTGTGTGAGGCTGAGATATTTATGACTGCTCCTTTGGATACAACAGACACATCTCCATGAGCTGCCCCAAGCCACTCGTGTGTCCTGAAGAAGATGAGGCTCAGACCGTTAATGTACACTGTGGGGTACCTCATTAGTGACTGCAACTTGGTAGATGAGCCAGTGGTGAAGAAAAGGTGAGGTAGAAAAGCAGTAGAAGGTTCTCTGCTCTCATTTTCCCAGCAGCAGATAGATGACAAGAAAGGCATAGGCACAAATACTGGCCTGACAATCCAATGGTCCTTTAATATGCATCAGTGATGCTATGCTTTGTTAAGTCTGAGTCTAAGGATTTAGGCTGAGGATTAGGTGATTGTCCTGACAAGCTGCTGCTACTACACTTGAGCAAATACAGGACTAATGCCAGAGTGCCACCTTTTCACAACTGGGTTTTGCTGAACTTAGATCAATTCTTACTCTAATCAAGAAGTCTGCTGCCTCTTTTCCCATCAAACAGTATATTAGGCAGATGTTTTTATGAGAGATAAAGCATAAATACTTGGAATTAGCTACATAGGAAGAAAAAAGATATTTTCTGTCCTCTATACCAGAAGAATTGCACAAAGAGGGAAAAATGATGCACATTTCCATTGCAGCTATAAACCAAAATGTGAACTAAAAATATGTCAGTAAAGTGACACAAGATTTTCCATTTTTCAGTCTAAAACTGAATGAAATGCAGTGTTTGTGAGGAAGAAAGTTCAATGATTTATGTGTTGGTTTTCTTCTTGAATCAGTTGAATTATAGCAAAGACTGAAAAGGATTAGATATGAATGATTAATGTCTACCCAGATTAGAACTTTCATATGTAAATGACGTATCTTCCTGCTCTATTCACCTTTGTCCATTCATTCCACCTTGGCTTAATCATGAATTCTACCATCCATATCTCCTACTGTCCATTTCTTTCAACCTTCTTTTCCTGTCCCTTTCATTCCTTAATTTTACTCTCTTTTTGTTTTACTATTTTCAATAGCCTGTTATGAAGCCATCCCTTTTTGCTACAACTTTCCTGACATGCATCAGTTTTTCAGAATGACAGAACATCCCTAACTCAGACTAAACACAGCAAAAATTAGAGGCCATCTGCATTTGCTTTTCATGTTCCATGTATTTCTCATACATATTTGAAAAAAAAAGATTAATATATATAATTATGTTAAAAATACAGCATATTTTTACATATTTAAGACTGGAGTGCTGTTAAATCTCATACAAATTACTTCGCTGTAAGGCATCTATATCTTCAAGGGAGGCTACAGCTCCTCCTAATGTAGTATCATCAGCAAACCTACTTAATGTACATTCAGTCCCTGTGACCCCCTCCCTAACCCTAAAATTGAGCCCTGGAGAACCCCATTGGTGTCAGGCTGCCAGTCTCATGCAACCCCAGTTTAACTATAACTCTTTTAGCCCAACCTGTCAGGCAATTGCTTACCCAAAATATTATGGACTTGCCTAGCTGCATCCTGGACATTTTCTCCATAAGGATATAAAGAGTTCCTGGAGATTTTCCTGCTTATTTTGTGAATTTGTGATAATTTTTCTCCCTCCTCATGTTTCTTTTGGTTCTAAGTGCTGAGCATAAGTTTTTACTGTCCTATTCCACTCATGTTTTCCAAAGAAAGCTGAAGCAAACTTTGACCAGAAGAGGAGAAATCTGGTTTGGACAACTTCAGGGTTTTGCTCAGTACTGAGATTAAAATGAAGGGTTCAGAATTCTTTTGTCTCCATGTGTTTATATTCCATCTGTTAGGATTTTTATAATTGAAAATTATGTTTTCCATTTGGAATGCTCCATAACTTGTTCTGGGCAAGTTAAAGTAGGCGGCAGTCACCTAGAAGTGGCAGAATGGCCTTGATCCCGTTGACTGTTTTTGTCCAGCAGAGCCTCATAAAGTCAGATTTGTTGCTGCGGGAGGTGTTGGACAGTTGCAGTAAGCACTGGGTAATGGTGGGGAGGCAGCCAGCAGGACTAATTGTGTCTCTTATCTTGGACAGCAGCAGGAACAGCGGTATTCCAGTACTCCATCCCTTCTGCTCATCCCTGGAGCAACACATAGAAAATGTGCCATTGCTGCTGGAAATTTCTGCCAGCTTTGATTCTCTCTTATATGACAGGAGAATGTAGCAAGGCATTCAGGAATGGATCCCCTAAAAATAGTGTCCTAATTAGATTTGTATAAAACATTTTGGCTTGTCTGATCAGTGTTGTCTGATAGAAGGGAAGTGTTGCCAAACAGCTCTAATCCACCAAAAAGGAGGAAAAACTTCCTCTGATGTAGTAGTGTTATAAAAGACAGGAACATGAGTGAATCCTTCCTGCATGACAAGTGTGGATTTAAAAACAAGTAACTTCAGTATTCCTCCTTGCCTCTCTATCTTGAAGTGGATATAAAACCTTACAAGGCAAAGCAAGGCAGTATTGAGTCTTTAATACCTTACATCACTGGGCTTGGATCATTGATCTAGTCCCCTGCAATTAATGGATAACTGCTTACAGATGATGCAGTAACATTCTCATTAGATTGGACTGAATGCACTTGAACTTGTAAGAATACTTATGTCATTATTATATTATTACTTTCCGTGTTATCCTCATTCAAAGACTGAAGCAATTTATAGCATATTGCGTGTCTGTTTATCCTAAGTTATGTAAGTTCAGGAGCCAGGTGAATGACCTCAGGATTTTGGTAGTTTATGTATTAGTTAAATCTCAGCTTAATTACAGTCACTTATGTATTATTTATTTCTCAAAGAGTTAGTACCTGTCCTATGTCTCTGACTGATCTGGATGGCCAGAATATGAGTCCTGGATGTGTAAGACTCAAAATGTCTCTGCAGGATATACATAACAGATCTGCCATGCTTGTCCTATATAGAGAATCATAGAATTGTTTAGGTTGGAAAAGACCTTTAAGATCATCAAGTCCAGCCATTAACCTCACACTGCTAAGTCCAGCACTAAACCATGGCTTTAAGCACTGCATGTACGCATCTCTTAAACACCTCCAGGGATGGTGGCTCAACCACTGCCCTGAGCAGCCTATTCCAGTGCTTGATAACCTGTTTAGTGAAGAAGTTTTCCTAATCTCCAGTCCAAACCTCCCCTCATGCAACTTGAGGCCATTTCCTCTTGTCCTATCACTTGTTACTGGCACCAAGGTCAGACTGACAGGGCTGTAGTTCCCCAGGTCCTCCTTCCAGCCCTTCTTGTAGAGGGGTGTCACATTTGCAAAACTCCAATCAACTGGAACCTCCCCAGGTTGCCAGGACTGCTGAGGAATGACGGAAAGTGTCTTGGTGATTGCTTACACCAGCTCCCCCAGTACACTTGGGTGAGTCCTGTCCAGCCCCATAGGCTCACGTGTGTCAGTGGTGTAGCAGTTTGCTAACCATTTCTGCTTGGATTATAAGGGCTTCATTCTGTTCCCCATCCCTGTCTTCCAACTAAGGGGGCTGGGTACCCAAGAACAAATGGTCTTACTATGAAAGGCTGAGGCAAAGTTCATAAACTCATCTTCTTCCTGAATTTCAGCCAAAGCTGTTCAGCCAGACTGGTCTTCTTCCCCACGGGGTTGTCTTTCATCACATGGGGACAGCCTCCTTGTATGCCTTTAAGACTTCCTTCATGAACAATGTCCAGCCTTCCTGGATTCCTTTGTCCTTCAGGGGTGCCTCTTGGAGGTTCATTCAGGAGCATCTTTAGCAAATGGTGAAGAATTCTGTCTTTCCACTATGCAGAGAAGATGTCCAGTGGGGGAAGAAAACAAACACAAGCAAATCTCATCATCAGATGGGTTGTGATCCTGTTCTATTTAGTGCAATAATCAGGGAGACGAATCTTGACCCATGTTTCCTGTGCCATATTTTAGGTTAGGTTAGCTTCATTCATTTTGATATTTTGGGGTTGGGTGTTTTAGTTTCCCACACACACACACGTTATGTTTTAGATACAGCCCCTGTAATTTAAAAGTGAAGTTACTGAGAGCTAAGGGGCTTTGCTTGCAGTTTGAGCTTATATTTAGGAAAAAAAGTAAAGCTGCTTTTCATGTTCTTGTGCTTAATGCCATAGCTTGCTTAAAAATGTACCGCCACTAACTATTGTTCTCAGGCAGCCTTTGTTCTGCTAAAGCTTAGCATAAGAAAGTTGATATAAAGGGTATTCTTCTTCCTTGGAATATTCAGCTGTTTGTACTAAGTTTATACCTATGTCAGCCCCACAGTGCTCTGAAAGCATTTTAGAAATAATGTCCTTTCCCAGTCACTGGTATAGTATCTTAATGAAAACAGGTTATTGGATTGCTTATAACTGCATATTTCAGTGTGCATTGGTAGAATTTATTTTGGTAAAGAACTTCATGATGTCTGAAGCATTAATTCCTTTTGCAGATGCAGTAAACTTAGCGGGTAAAAGAGCGTTCATATTAGTTTAAAACAAGACTGCATTAAGAGTGATGAAGAGTGTTACATCTATAAGGAAGTATTTTTCTATATAGAAAACTGTCCTATGTGAACTCAAAGCCATTCTGGTTAAGAGCATTTCTCTTCTTGGGATATCATTGCCTTCAGTAGTTCTGGCTACTACTGGATTGAGATGTGGCAGTCTGAACAATGTCAAAATTCACTTGCCTTCAATAATATAGGATGCAAGCTTAATTGCTCACAGATTGCTGCATATATATCAATGAGAGGCAGAATCTACCTTATCAGGAAAGTCACAGAATGGGTATTTGATTCTTTTTATTACTGTAAACTTAATTCTCCTTCTGTAAACACTCATGTTTCCATCCACAGTGAATAAACATATTTTTCAATGTGCTTTCATTGATAAATATAAACTAAAATACAGTGTTGCCAATTCCTGTAACTATAGCATGCATTTTGCAGCATTTGCTGTGTTTTCTTAAAGCCTCAGTTCCTGAAGATAAGAGATTGCTGAGTATTCTCAGCTTTCATTATGAAAAATGCAAACTCTTAGATTTCATAGTTGTATGGAGGAAGGCTGAAAACAGGAAGCCTGATGCTTATAAACCGTTCAGCAGAACACAAAGAACCTAAAAAACTCTAAAATACATTATTTTTTAAAATTTCATCATTTTTAAAAATGGGTCTCATTATTTCAGGATGGAGTGGAGGGGGAGGAAGAAGGAAGCCTGACTCATAGTTTGAATGAAAGAGGTTTACAGCACTGAAAATACAGGCACAACTGTAAAACAGTTTCATGCTCAGCCTTCTTCCTTGATATTTCTGATACACTGCTGATACATGCACTGGTTTTGAACCAAGAGTGAAACAATCTGGGTAAAAACATGGTGGATTCTTGGTCATAGAAAGTCTTTAACTGTTAAAGAATCTCTTTCAAGATGTTTCTAATGGCTTAAACAGAATTGAAGAGCATTCTGCATGAGTTGTCAAGCACATCTTCGAATCATCTAGGAGGTGTGGAAAGACTGTATATGATCTCTTCAGGCTGTAAAATCTGTTAGATGGGAAATGTAAGTAGTGATATCTACACTTGTTGCTTTTAGAAGCATTGTTCAAAACCGGCATAAAAAGGCAGCATCTATTTCATTATATTCAAGGGAATTCTACTTGCATGTATACAGCATTGAACTAACCATAGGAAATGCATACTCTTATCTTTATTATAATTTTAACATATTATTTTCCAACAAGAAGAACATATTTTACATTCACACCCATTAAAGTATTTGCTTTAATAGTGTAAGTCTGTGGGTGAGTGTCATTTACAAACCCTTCAGCTTTATGCATGCTATTTTCAGATGATGGTTTGTGGAGTTTGCAATTACAGATGCAAAGGTTAGTGGAAGCTAATGGCTGAGCAGCTGATCCAGGTTTGATACTGATTTCAGAGAGGGATCAGGAAGGAAAAGTAGCAGTAGCTTAGAAAAGAGCCTGTAACTCTATTTATGCTGGTGAGCTTGTTATGTGACAAGTCCAATAGTCTTCAAGATATTATAGACGTTCTTCTGCCTTTGCTTGTATTGTTAAGCACTAGAGATCAGATTATTTCAGATTGTGATATGAAAATCTAAATGGACAGCTCTTCGGTTCTTCAGTCACAAGCTACATCTAGGAAGCTTTTGATTTCAAAGCTAGTCATAAGAAGCTTGTCATGAGGTTGTCATGAGAAGTTGTTTATGGTCACACTGCAAAGGAAAATCTCTAGGCTTGATAGAGCTAAAGCAGAAAAGCACTGGTCTTTTTCATTACACTCATTGTGAAATGGAAGTTTTCAGGGTCAGGTTGGACAAAGCCTTGGGTGACATGGTTTAGTGTGAGGTGTCCCTGCCCATGGCAGGGGGGTTGGAACTGGATGATCTTAAGGTCCTTTCCAACCCTAACTATTCTATGATTCTATGAAGTCTGCCTTGGAGTACAGGAATTGTACAGTACCTTGAGTAATAGGGGCCATTCACAAGGGACTGGTAGAAAGGATAGCTTTCTGGTTTTCTTAGCTAGTTGGCTGTTCTTATTCACTGTAGTGTTCATGAAAGTGCCAGATTTACACACCAACTCCTGCTTAGACAACGCCTTTCTGGAATAACTGTATATGCAGTATTTCTCCCCTCTTGCTTTCATCACTTGCTGCCAGCATGTATTCTGTGACAATCTAGCCTTGGTGACTGGGGATAAACAGTATATAGAATAGAATATGTATAGAAGATTATTACAAAAGAAGACTTTGTCAACATGTCCATTTCCTCAAAAAACACCCCAAACCAGACCCCTTCCCCCCAAAGCTACGCTGGAACTCCAAACGAAGAAAACCCAACATTCACTATTAAAAATGTGGCCTGACAGACCAGAACCTTGGGGTGCCTCTTATTTAGGTCACGTTAAAAGCTATTCCAGGGCCTAACCCAGTTGCTTTAGTAGCTCTTTCATTTTCAGTATTATTCAGTACTCTGGATCTTGATTAGTACTGTAAAAATGATGATAAAGCACTCTGGTATTTCCATAAAATTTTCCTCAGAGATATTATTAACTTTGCTGAGTTTATTCCACATCAGAATGGAGGATATAGTGGCTGCAATAATATCTTGGGTGACTTCTCACTATATACCTGCTACTCTCTAGTCATAGAATCATAGAATAGTTAGGGTTGGAAAGGACCTTAAGATCATCTAGTTCCAACCCCCCTGCCATGGGCAGGGACACACTAAACCATATCACCCAAGACTTCATCCAACCTGGTCTTGAACACCGCCAGAGATGGAGCATTCACAACCTCTCTGGGCAACCCATTCCAGTACCTCACCACCCTAACAGTAAAGAATTTCTTCCTTATATTCAGTCTAAACTTCCCCTGTTTAAGTTTTAACCCGTTACCCCATGTCCTGTCACTGCAGTCCCTGATGAAGAGTCTCTCACCAGCAACCCTGTAGGCTCCTTTCAGATACTGGAAGGCTGCTGTGAGGTCTCCATGCAGCCTTCTTTTCTCCAGGCTGAACAGCCCCAACTTTCTCAGCCTGTCTTTGTATGGGAGGTGCTCCAGTCCCCTGATCATCCTCGTGACCCTCCCACTGAAGCTGGTGATCATATTTATAAGAAGAGGTGCAATAAGTTTTGGTGTGATTTTGAAATTGAGTCACTGTTAAGGGAGTTGGGCCAGATCTGGTAGCCCAAGAGAGGCAGTGCTGCTGCAGCTGCATGTCCCCACGTGCAACCACTTGTAGGGTTAAGCATGTATTCCCAGTAGGCACACACACAGAGAGCACTCATGTACAACACAAACATGCATATAGAATCATAGAATCACAGAACGGTTTGGGTTGAAAGGGACCTTAAAGCTCATCTAATTCCAAACCTCATCTAGCCTGACTCTGAACACTTCTAATGATGAGGCATCTGCAGCTTCTCTGGGCAGCCTGTGCCAAGGCCTCACCATCCTCACAGGGAAGAACTTCTATTTCTGAGAATATCCAGTCTAAATTTGCCCTCTTTCAGTTTAAAGCATTGCCCTCTCTCCTGTCACTACAGGCCTTGGTGAAAAGTCTTTCTTCATCTTTCTGATAAGCTATGGAACTCCTTCCTAGATGATAGAGATTAAAAGTTTGCATGGACTCAAAGGAAGATTGAGCAGGTTGCCAAATACAGACCCAAATACCTCAGGCTCAGTATGTACCTTCAGTGACTAAAGGTTTTATCTCGGAGAGTATTGTGTTGCTTCCCTGGTTTTAACCATGCTGGTTTTGCCTAATGTCAGACACGTGGTACTGGACAAGACAGATCCATGGTCTGACCCTGAACAGCCATTCTTATGCCCTAGGAACTTCAATTTACTTCAGTTTCCTTAATAGTTTCTATGAAATTTAGCACACATAAGCATTTGTGTGACTGCAGTTGTACAGCATTTCTCTTTGGGAAAGACAACTTCATTTTGTGTGGTGCAGCTTACTAAATGTATTACTATATATACTGACGAATGATTATAAATAAACTGTAGCAATAGAGTCAAGGGATACATTGCTTATTTATGTAAATGAAAAACTCACAGAGCAAATGTCCTTGCTTGTTCCTGGGAAGGCTTAGGATTGATTGACTGAATATGGACAGCTGTGGGGAAGAAACCATGCAGTGTCTGTCCAGTGTCTTTGTTAAAACCCATCGTGTAGGAATCCAGGGCTGAGAAGCAATATTTGATGTTTTCATAGCTAACTTGAGACTGTCTTAGTTCTGCACCTTAGTTCTATCTTAGCCATGTTAAAATAAAAGTAATTCTAAATATATGTGTGTGTATATGTGTAGAAAGCACAAATCCAGAAGCTGAAATCTGAAAACTGTTGTGGAGGTGGAAGAGAAATTCTGCTCTTGAATCCATGCCCATGCTATATGTTTTATGGTGAGAGCCATAAAGGCATTTGCACGTTTTTCAGGCAGATATCTGTTGCCAGACGATCCCCAAAGAATCTCTTAGGAATGTTGTTTTTCCATGTGAGAGATCCTCTGCATTCAAACACTGCTATTCCATGTCTGCAAAAGCTGTTTGTGGAGCCTGCCTGTTTTGGTGTCCCCAGCCTCCTGTGTGCAGATGTAATTGCCTACTTGCTTTTGTGGCTTTCTTCACTGCTCTCTGGTTGGTGCCCAAGCTGGGAAGGGACTGGTTGCCAGTTCAGACTGGGCTGTCTGTCATATTGGCACTCCTGTGTCTGGAGGGGGCCTCAATCCCAGCAGCTCTCTCAGGGATAACCTTCTCCTGAATCCAGTTGTTATTGGTTTCCATTTTGTCTCTGTATACCAGCAATCCAATTAAATCTGAAAAGACTCCAGCTATCCTCAGGTAACCTAGGAAATAGAGAACTGTTAAACTAATAATAACTCTGTGTTGAGAGATAGAGGAGGTTTGGGAGATATGTAACATTGGTCTCCTGAGGCATTAAAAATGATTGCTTGAAAGAATGGGGGAATTGGAGCTAGAATTATTTCACTTGTATTGTTCATTAACAATACTATTGTAAGGCACAAAGACTAAATGGGGCTATTTTAGTGATTTAATTGGTTTTTTCTTTCATTCTTTATTATCTGTGCTGGGGTAGCACTTGACAGCCACCTGCCATAGACCAGCGAGCTGCTGGAAGGCACTTGAAACAGAAACAGAAGGTGACTCAGGAAGCTGCACATTCACACAGAAAGCACTTGTCTCAATAAAAGACAGAGTATAACAGATGAGGAACTGAGCACACAGTGTCTCACTGATTTAGGTAATGTCTTAGGGAAAGTCTCTGCCAGAAACCAACCTGCTTGTCTCCTGAAACTAAGCCAATATCGCAGCCTCAAGAGCATGGGAAATCTTAAGGCAACTCTGCCCTAAAGAAGGAAAGTCATTCAATTTCATGCCATGGAAAGCACCAGATAGCATGAGAGTAAAGGTCTAAAACTTACCATGAGTAATTTTTATGTTGGAATTCCCAAAAGATAGGTGGCAGGACAAGTACACTCACAGCTTTTCCTTAGGATTTTCCTGTATCACCACCAACTAAAAATCGGTGCTTTTCAAGGTGATAAGCTAAGTCTGAAATGAATCTGAAATGATTGTAGCTGTACAAAAGTAAAGTTTTACATTTTATACTATAAAACCAGAAATAAAACACTTCACATTCTTTGCTAAGGAAGGTTCTATTAGTTTTCCATAGCTTAGGAAAAACACATGCTTCAGAAAGTCAGCTGACTTTTAATCAGGCACTCCCACTTACTTTTCATATAATTAAATAAGCACTAATGCTTGAATCACATTACTACTTAAGTGTATCTTTTTATTAATAAGCAGCACATTTACAGGAAATCAACAAAGTTGAAAATTATATAAATATATACATATTTAATAGGATATGGTACATGAAGTAGTAATGTTGTATCGCTCCATATCAGGGCCCATTTTCATACTGAAAATAGATCTTCCCCAATAGATCAGTTGGGGAAATAACTGTCTAAATAGCTGAAATGTCTGTAAAAAGTAATACGGGATTGGAAATATCAAGAAAAATATTTTCTAGCTGTTCACAACAGAAAACATCACTGCTGTGGAATAATGTGGTGTGATTTCAACTGAAACACTACATAATCACTTAAGCAAAACTCTGTGATAAATAACACATAACTTATGCTGGGCCAAAGCAGAGGTTTTGGTCTGCTACAGTTTTATGCAGTTTCACCTAAAGCTTTGGTGTTTTGGCTTGATAGTAGGGAGGAGGGCAAACTTTAAGCCTGCCCTTCCTTGATGGTAGTTTGGAGGAATAAGTACATGACAATCAGCTGTCTCATTATTCATCCTCCCTTGGGGAAAGTAGTCCTAATGAGGTGACATTGTTCTGTGGATTCCTTGCTACTGCTGATGCACAGTAATGGAAATCATGTTTTGAGGGCAAATGAATAGTAACTGATGACAGCTCTGGTTTTTGGCACCAGTCTAGGCAGTCACTATGGATGTGTCCTCGGTCTGAGAGCAGTATGGTCACACATATTACAAAACTTGCAAAGTCCAGGCACACTGGTGCTTTTTAGGACCTAGATGGGATACCAGAAGTGGATATTATCCCTATGGTTGCAGAAACCTCAGAACAGAAAGTACGGCTTCTGGAAACTGGATTGCTTGTGCTAGAGCAGTCTGAAACAGGAACACCTTACTCCCTTTCAAGTTCATCACAAGATGATGAGAAATGAATCTCCTAGGGCCTCAGGCCAGACCTCTGTGTCAAGGAGTCTTACAAAATGAGTCCCCAGACCTGGCCTTGTGGTGATTTTACTAATTTCAAAGCTGGTCACAATGACTTCTTGAGAAGTGAGTGGGCCTGTTTGCTTGTTCAACAAGAGGCTTCCTGCCAGGAACCTGGTGAAGGCAGGTAGTCCAGGGTTAGAGCCAGGTTAAAGCAACCATTTGGGGAAGTTTAGGTACAACATTAGAGATTGACCCCTAATGATTTTGGAAGCCTCCAAAGACTGAAAGTGAAAACCCTGCAAAACCAACCAACCAAGCCTCACTTGGTTAACTGTCCTCATACTTTGCTTGGAAAGAATGTGGAATGCTGAAGCAGCTTACCTCTCTGAGAAGGGTTTCACAGAGAACTAAATTCAAGGCCAAGTTGGACAGAGCACTGGGCGATGTGGTCTAGTGTGAGGTGTCCCTGCCCACGGCAGGGGGTTGGAACTGGATGATCTTAAGGTCCTTTCCAGCTCAAACCATTCTGGGATTCTATGATAAGTCTTGGTAAAATCCCTTTATTCTGGGGTAGTCAGTCTGATTTTTCTGTAGGTGCTTCAGGCTGCCTTACCAAGAATTGCTGTAAGTATTAAGGATAGCCTAGCAAGCAGAAACCTGAGCACAAAGCTGTGCCTCACTAAGCCAACTATTTGCTTCTGTACATCTGGAATTGATAGGTGTAGTTGTCTCACCATAAGGTAACAACTTTTTTTGAGTGTAATTTACAGAACTAGAAACTATGGCATCCAAAGGGATTGCTTTGTAGCTTGTACTTGAGAAGGAAGACTCACTTGTGACATACAGCATAAATTAATGTTGCTATTACCTCCCTGGGGTTTTATTATCCTGAGCCTAGGTCTCGCACCACTGCAAAAGCTGAACACCATGAAAGTTACAGCCATCTAAAAACAGGACTTTGTGGTAGAGAGTGTGGCAAGACAGGTAGGAAAATGCACTAGATCATGAACTGCTAATGGCGCGGAGCAGGAACAGCATTAGCAGTTCAATGGGAAAGAGCAGCTGAGGCACACAAAGCTCAAATTGGCTACAGGATCTCTAATATGCTGCAGTAGGTTTAGCCAGACTTGACATATCACAGCTCCACTCATGCTGCAGCTGGAGGAAGTGCTGAGAAGCTGATAGCAGCTGTGATGGGTGGGTGTGTGAAGAGATCTGAAAAGCCTGGCTGGAGCAAGCTAGAGAATTGCCTTTTTAGAGCTCCTCTGAAGGAAGGTAAACCAGATCAAGGGTGTAAAATGCTTTCGTCCTGTTCTTGGTTCAAACGACCAGTTTGAAGAAATAGATGAAGTTGGCTGAATGGAAATGTGAAAATCTTTTGTTGCTTGTCCCTTTTTTTAACACCTTTATGATGACTTGGCATGAGATCACGAGTAAGAGAGTTACCGTGATAAAACATAGCTGTATACTCATCTTTAGTTTACGTTTAAATTAAAGATACTTGGGCTGAAGAGAAGGACTGAGACACAAACTGTAATTAGCTGTGTGTCCTATGTTTGTACTTATGATTTATGTATATGCTTTATGTATATTTATATTTATGTATTCATGTATATACTTTAAGTGTACATAAATAAGACATACATAAATAAGACATCTTTTCTTAAGGGACCATAGCATTAGGACAAGTAGTGATGGGTTCAAAAACAGGGGAAGTTCAGGTTAGATATAAGGAAGTTCTTTACCATGAGGGTGGTGAGGTACTGGCACAGGCTCTAGTGTTTGTCACTGGATGATCTTAAGGTCCTTTCCATCCCAAACCATTCTATGCTTCTCTGACTCTATATTCCAGTATGTACATCCAAATTATTAACTTACTGTGAAATTGAAATTTTAGTCTAGCAAATGAAAGATGTGGTCTTTTTCCACACAAGCTCCTTAAAGTTACAGATAAATATATGAAAGAACAGGCCTGGCTTTCCAAATGTTGTAAATAGCCATTAATAAGTGTATCTTTCAGTGCTATGTGGCACTGCTTTCACTGTAGGCTGCTCTGGTTCATCACTTGAATTGTAAAGGACTTTTTCTTAAGGTTGTAGTATATACATAACTTGTCTTCTGTTTCTTCAGTCAGCAGAGAAGTAACTTGTTTTACTTTTGGGGTTTAAAAAAGCACTGTAACATGCCTACAAATACATTGCTAGATTTCATATTTTCTTGTGAGATTACAGACATAAAATACAGATACACGTTTAAGAAAAGAAATAGCATTTCAGGTTCTCAGTAACAACAATGCATTCCATGGTAGCACATGTGCTTAACCCTTTAACTACTTTGTGGCATTTTCTGCCCTCCCTTCCTGCCCTCAAACTGACTGCTTTTCACTGATCAAAAAACCATATATTCCTTTTCTCATAGTTCTGTGGGTCCCAGTGATGGCTGCTCAACATTGAACCCACGAGGACAATCAAAATAGTCCATCTGAAAATACATAACCTCCATATAGTGCGTATCGCTGTTGTCCTGAAGGGTTGAATAATGGTCTTTTCAAACATAGACTCTGATATTTTTATTCTGAGGGGGAAACATATTGTCTAATAATGCAATGGCTGCTGATGATAATTAATGTCAGTGAGTAAATGAAGAGCTGGAGACGGTGGAGGAGGGTTGGGTCTTCAGTGCTGTGAATGAAAGTTACCTTCAAGGCTGGCAGACAATGATTCATGCAGTTTGTCTTTTTGGTTGTTTTTAAATGTAGATTCAGAAGGATGTATGGAGGAAATGAATAACCATGACAGAAGATGCGTATTGTCTCTGTAAGGCTTTTCAGTCCCTCCCTGTCTTACAGGTTTACTGCTCTTTGCCTGCATGCTCATGTCCGTCAGAAATATGCTCAGCTGTTCCAAAACCCAGGAGAGGTTTCATCTATGTATAAGAAAGAGTATTTCTTTTGCAGTGGGAACAGTAATTTAGTGGAACAGCCATCCCAGGGATGTGGTAGAGCTCTCATCACTAGAGCTTTTCAAGATGCTACTGAACAGAGTTCTAGATATCTCACACAAAAGGTTGCAAAAGATGATTATTTTTAGGTCTCTTCCAACCTGGCCTATTCTAGAGTTCTATGAAAAACATATTCCACTTTGTGAGTCCCCATCTGCATTCTAGTTTGTTGCTCTTGTACAGCCACCAAACAGTTGAGGTGTCTGAAGAGCTGTAGGCTTCAACTGGGTGTAGGAAGCCTCTTCTTTTTCTTCTGAGTATCATCCACTTCTCACTTCACTTGGCATTTCCTCTCCATGAGCTACCTTTTTTTCCCTCAACAGACCTTAAATGAGTAATATATCAAACTTAAACTGAGTTACGCTGGTTCAAAAGCAATTGCAGAGCGTTGAGAACGGGTCATGTTGCTTTTAAGTTACCAAAATCTTCTTAAGCTGTCATTTGTCTTAAATATTGATGTGGAATTCAGAATAAATATGACTGAGTATGAATCTTTTAAAGACAAAAGGACTGCAAAGGCTCTTTGCTGATGTGGAACTGGGAAGATCTCATGTTAGGTGAATGAGTGATTAGAAAAGAAGTCATATATGATGAGAGGCCTCTCTTCTATCTCTAAAATGAAGGATAAATAAAGCCCTACTTACTTTTAAAATCCGCAAACTTACCCAAATGTAGTTTGAGAACTCTTTTGGGATAAGCTATAGGAAATTCAAGGACATGGCAGCAACCCACTGTGAAGGCCTTATCCAAAATCCAGGAGAACTATGAGGGGTTCTTCTTTTGTCTTTACACTGAAGTTAAAGCAGCTAGTGATTCTGGCTGTATCCGATGGCTGCTGAAGTAACTCAGGCAACTGTCTTGCATCCAGGGTTTGAAATATTAGGAAAAAGACCTTTTTAAAACATTTCTTGAAGTATTCACATATATGCTGAGCACTTCTCCAGCCTTTCCTTCTGCCTGGCAGGATGGAGAAGGCACTACCTGGGTCCTCAGGACTTTTACTCTTGCTCCCATAGCTCTGAAGTCACTCTTGGTATGCTTTGGATTATCCTAGTAGAATTCCTGGTGCTCACATAGAAATGTGGCAAGCAGTAATAGTCCAAAGGATAGACAAGCCTTGGTAGTCCCTCTGCAACATCTTGGTCCCCAGCAAGCACCAAACATCAGGGCTTGATATCTCAGCTTATGAGATGCTTCCAGCTCATTCAGGGAGGAGGGGAACCTGTTTCACTTTTCTCCTTCATGTAGGTGTATGGTTTGGATTCCATTTCCCTGAAGGGTCTTGTTGATGCTCACCAGTGCTCAGCACAGGGTACCCATTGTGATTTGCAGGTGAAGCAGCTAGATTTCCCTGATACCAGCAGTTACAAGCTTCTAGTCTTCCCTGCCTGGCAGCCACCTGCTAGCACCGATCCTTTCTTCCTCTGTTTGTGCTGCTCAGGCTCTTGGACATGCAGAATGTTAGCTGACTTGGTGCCATGTCCAATGAGGGCTGGGCATCCTTTCCCACTGTCCTTCCAAGGGGTGGCTCTTCTCCCCACATGGGGTGTTCCACCTCAGCACAACAGCAGCATGCTCCCTGTTTAGGAATTGCAGAATCACAGAATGATTTGGGTTGGAAGGGACATTAAAGCTCATCCAGTTCCAACCCCCTGCCATGGGCAGGGACACCTTCCACTAGGGCAGGCTAGTCCGAGCCCTGCCCAACCTGGCCTTGAACACTGCCAGGGATGGGGCAGCCACAGCTTCTCTGGGCAACCCATTCCAGCACCTCAGCACCATCACAGGGAAGAAAAACTTCTGCCTTAGATCTAACCTGAACTTCCCCTGTTTCAGTTTGAACCCATCACCCCTTGTCCTATCACTACAGTCCCTGATGAAGAGTCCCTCTCCAGCATCCTTGTAGCCCCCTTCAGACACTGGAAGCTGCTCTGAGGTCTCCACGCAGCCTTCTCTTCTCCAGGCTGAACAGCCCCAATGTTCTCAGCCTGTCTTTGTATGAGGGGTGCTCCAGTCCCTGATTATCCTTGTGGCCCTAAGATTTTTTTCCTAAGGATTCTAAATCCTAAGGGGTTTGTTGTTTTGGGTTTAGGTTTTTTTAATAGTGTGTGTGAAGATTTAGTATTTAGTGGCTAAACTGTTGGCTGAGGGGACTCACAGCTTTGAATGCAAGTTTTTGTATGTCTCACTTGAACATGGGTCCTCATGAGAAAGACCTGAACAGTTGATGATCTGAACTATTGCATGGAGATGTTTGCAGTAGCTTTGGGCTGCCCTGGTACTGTTTTCTCCATCTTCCATATGATCTGTCTCTGGCAGCACCAGCCAGTTTGCTTTGATTTTCACCTGCAGCTCCAAAGTCCTATTCCAGTCTGGGCAGTGATGCCCCCTGCAAGCACCTGCTGCAACCCTCTGAGGGTCAGCCCATTTCATGCATGAACATCATGCTTCCTGGCTCTCTTACCTAGTGGTGCATTGTCAGCACTTTGCCTCTGTCTCCTCCAGCGACCTTAAAAAGAGGTCAGAAGAGGGAGTTGTAGTCTATTGCTACCTCTGCATGATATGCTAAGCTAATAAAATTGCCCTGTATTTGGTTAGTGTGAGAGTACTTTGAATTAGTGAGTTTACTGCAAAGAACTGAAATGTTAAACCCTTAGGTTAGCTACCCAATGCTCATGTTATTCTTGGAAACTTTGCTTGTATCTGTCCTGTGACCATCTGAAAGCTTTGACAATGTGTTGGCACATCTGAAATGAAACTTAATGAGATATACCTCAAGTGAAAGAAAACCCTAAAGTTGAACCCCGGCGTTCACATCCCAGTAACCCCTTCTTCAACCCTTAGTCTCACCTTCATCTTCTTTGTTTATTGTCTTGATGTCTTCAGTGCTTCTTGTGCAATTACTCACCTGTGTTTTGAACCCATAGATGTGTGCAATGAGAGGGAATTCTTTGTCTTTTTGCCTTACAAATGCTGTGGTGGCATGGTAGGATAATAATGAAACAACTGTGCTTGCATCCAGTGTGAGAACGTCTTCTCAGTGGTTCTGAAACAAGATGTGGTTGGTTCCACCTCTTGCCATCAATGTTAAACTTAGATTTAAATGGTGGTTCCCAAGACCTCTCATCAGACTGAGAAGTCTCCACTTCCTCTTGTCTCAAAGGCCCATGGGGTCTGAACCAGATTTTGGGCTTGTTATGTATTATTTCTGTCCCTGTAATTAAATGGAAGTCTATATAAATGTCTCTGACTCTGAAGTACTTATCTGGAAACAGTATGTAATTACATGGAAAAAAAGTGACAGCAGCTAAATCTGCTTCATTCCCTGCGCAGAAACACAGCCTGAGTATGGATGTGGGCAGAAGAATGGCTACAAGCTTAGACATTAATAATTAATCTGAGTATTTTAACTGCATCAGTTACATGTATGCAAGTACATCTTAAGAGCTCTACAGTTTAAATTGATTGTCTTGGATTGCTAGTAAGCAATAAATGCATTAGTCTTTTCCCTTCTGTTTCATAATTGAGCAATTCAGACATTTAATTCTTGCTTCTAGTTAAATGAGTAATTTTAATTACAAAGTAATTGATTGAACAGTATAAATGCACTTCAGTTCTAATTAATATGGATGTATTATGTGGTGTATTATACCAGTACATCTTTTGTTAATGTTTCTGTAGGTCCTCATCCTCTATTCACTGCGGTGAATGGGAGCTTCAGGATGCCTTTTTGTTTCTTCAGGAAACATTGTGTTATAGCTCTAGGAAGCGATATTGTAGCAAAATCATTAAGGGATATGTTTGAGTAAGTTTTAACAAGATAAGACTCTTTTCACGGTAAAGCTCTGAAATTTTCTATGTGTTTCTTTAAATATGTTTCAAATTTCAGTGATAAAGAAGGCTGGTTTTGACTAATACATTATGTGATGCTCTCCCGTGCATATCAGCCAGTCATAAAGTTTTTACTGGATGTGCTACCCCACTCTCCTCTTTTTTTCAGGGTTTGCTACTTAAATAAGGATTGGCATGTTCTCTGCTTGTCTTGATGAACAAGGCTGTGTTTATATCTGATAACCAACCTCTGCCTGTATTGCCAGTAGTCTACATACTTCTCAGCATTTCTCCCCTCCTAACTGTATAGGAGATCTTTACTTCGAGTCATATGTAACAGTAACAGGATATGTAATCCTGCATAATGAGTTAGCCTGAAATTGTAGGAAAAAGTACACAGCTCAGCAGTTAATTTCCAGAAATAAGAAGTGTGTATTCAACTGTTTTCCTGTAGTCTTGGGTAGGTTGTAAATGGTGCAGACCACAGCCTGTGAAATACGACTGTCATAGTTTTATTTGCCTTAATGTCTTCTGCAGCAGTATTTTGGCACCGCTTGAGATAGTTCACTGTAAAGCAGCCTCAGCAAAGTGGTTGTGCCCTGATTTGGTGTCAAGTGCTATTATTGAAAGGCTAACAGGAAACAATCTGCCAGTGACATCTACTCTGTGTTTGTGGCAACTTTATACTGTTTAACTGCAGTCTGCATTGCAGTTTAGACATATGCCAGAGCACATACAAAGGTCTGAGAAGGTTCTTCAGTGAAGGGGGAGTTCACAGAGAATTTTCTGATACATAAATGGTACAGCTAAAGAAATTGATTTCCTTTCCTGCTTAATCACACAGTATTCCCAGCTCTGTCGGTACACACACCTAGGATTTGCTTTTCCAGTGGAGACGGTAAATGCCTTTTTGATGTAGGTGGTAGAATCTGCCTCCACAATTACATAATGTGACAGTTACAATGAATTGAAAATAAGGCTATTAATATTCAGGGAGCTAAAAATTGCTGCCATCATATTTCCTTAAACTGCTGTCATTCCTTGGTGCAATACAAAGCCTTGCATTAATATTCCAGGAAATCATTACTGCTGTGTTTTTCAAGACCATATCTCCCCCCCCCATGAAGAATGGAGCTGGAGTTGTCTCTCCTTATGCAATCTTTCTATTTAGTACCTGGTGTGAGATTTATGTTATATAATCACATATCAAAAATATAGTTAAATCCTGTATTTTCCATATAATGAAAGAGCAGAGCCTCTAAAATGTCTCAGAGGGATCGGTCAGCAGAACTACTGAATATGTACAATAAATGGTCTTGATTTTCTCTGTTAATTGGTGGTTCTGGGCTATAAACTGTTCTCCATCTGTAAAAATAATAAATTCCCTCATTATGCAATGCAAAGAAACAAATGCTTCAATTTTATCATGATAATGAAAAACATCAGAAATTAATTGCCCTGTTGCAGTTTCTGGGATTTAATGAGCATGACAAATGTGAAGGGGAAGAAAGAATGTGTCCTCTCCACTACTGACATAACTCACCCAGTACAATGGCAGTATGACAGTAAAGAACTTTACATAGCACATACTGGCACTAGTGTCTGTATCGTGAAATGGCCAAACACTAATCCTTCTTTAATAACAAAAGGGCACTATGTAAGTCATGTAAATACTACTTGCTTCTAATCTCTTTACCTGATCATTTATGTGTCCATGTTGTGATATAAAGCACATAATTTGGTTTATTACATTTAAATTTGAAGCCTCAAACAGAATGTGGCCTCTCCTTCATCCCTGTTTTCATTACCCTATCTTCTGGAAAGAGGTGGGGAAAAAGGAGGCACAAGAGATGGGATGCTTGGGCTTTGGTTAAGGGAGCTACTGACTGGTGTTGTGGCTGCCTTTAATCCTCATGCTGAGGTTTCCTGCTGACATAATGCTACCATAGATCAGAAAAACCTGTAATAAGAACTGCTAAAGAAGAGAAAAAACATAAAGGAGTGGGAAATTAAAGGGACATACTGTAAGGTATATAAAATGTAAGTGATAGTTTAAATGAAATAGAAAGGATCCATTCAGGGAACTGCAAAAGTCAGACAGGTAAGATGCTTATGTGACTCTGTAAAGATGGAAAACAGAAGTAGGACGTTTAAAAAGCACTATTTGTTTCCTGACCACAGCAGCAATGTTATTACATGCCAGTGTCCGAAGCTGTGCTTGTGGTAAGTGCCCAGCTTAATTTGCAGAACAGTAACTCTGACAACTTCCCATTCAGCTGCAGCCTGCTGACAGCTCCCCAGATCTGGGGCAGTGTTTCAGGTTCTCTGGCTTTTGTGATGGTTGAGGGGGCAGTGGCTCTAAACCCCTGGGATTTCAGTTACTGTAGTTGTGAGAACAGCCTTGAACAGAGTAAAGAAATTGGGATTCTGATTTACAAAACAGCTGCAGAGAAGGAGTAGCTGATTCTTGGCATCCATTCTTGTCCAGAACTGCTTAGAGCTGAGGCCTTAGGCTGTCAATACAAGTAAACAACATGGGTGTACTGCACATTATTTGCTTTATCTCTTTTGGCAAGTAATATCTATAAGAGGCACAAGCTCCTGTGGAGCAAATGGTGCAGAAGAATTGCCTTGTCATGAGTTGTTAATTTGGGCATTTTAGAAATCTGTGAAAAGTGAAGAGCACAGAAGATGTGTGCATAGGGGAATATTTACCTACACTAGCTATGCTGACTGGAAAGGAAGGGGAAAAAAAGGTCATAAACAGCAATCGGAACATAGAAGTAGAGATATGGGGTATAAAATGTAGTGCTGGTAAAAGTTAACTCATGATTTATGATTAGATATAATAAAAGACAAGACAGGGCAGATCTGTGAAGCCAGTGGGTGGTGAAACTTAGTTTCTTAGTTTTGGAAATGCAGTTCCAGGCTCTAAGGACATGACTTAATGATGCATTACAGTGCAACTAATTTAGTAGGAAATCAAGTCTGCATTACCCTTGCAAAGTTCTGTGGGATGAATACTACTGGAATGGTGTCAGAACAAAATAAGCAGATGTCAGCTCTTTTTAAGAGTAACACAAAATACATTGATCAAAGCGTAAGTGCTGTGGAAGTTGAAGTCAGGACTTTCCTCTGTATTTGCGAAGCCGAGATAAATACTGTGTTCTTAAATAACAGTACAACTAGTCATAGGGGAGATTAATCTTAGGAAGTTTTTCTGCTTCTGCTTTTTATTTCTGTTGTTGAGAATCTTAAACAGAAGTTGTCCTTAAAATGTTAATGTTTGACCTTGAACCAAAGGGGCTGGTTCAGCTCAAAGATTTCCCTGTGCAATCTGATGGGCTTACATTCCTCCAGAGCCAGGTATTTTATCACACATGGAAGATCAACAGGAACCCCATATAGCTGCTTTCAGAAAGCAGTGAGTCACAGCTGCTCATATCCAGTGATCCAGTATTTTCACACATTGGTTTATTCATACGAGAGAGAGCTAAGTGGCCAGGTTGGACAGCGTCTTGAGAGACATGACATAGTGGAAGGTGCCCCTGCCCATGGCAGGGGGTTGGAACTGAGTGATCTTAAGGTCCTATCCAACCCAACCCAGTCTGTGATTCTGTTCTAAGTCTTGGGCTTCAAAGTGGGTGAAAAGAGAAAAGAGGCAGGCATATAACCAGCAGCCTCACTTTTGGGTCCATTTGAAAAAGGAGATTGTGTTCAAGTTCCATTTTGTAATTTTCCAGGGGCTTCAAGCTGTCACTCAAACATACACATTTCAATCTATTTAAAAATGCTCAGGTGGAGAATTACATTAATTTCTTCCAGTATGCATCCGTTTCTTCTCTTTGAGTTCATCTGATGTGATCAGGAGGCAGGATGTCAGGCCACATCACTCATTGAATTGCTGATGTTGCAATCAGAATGTTAATTACTGGGAAAAGTATAACTTCCTCTGTGCTTCAAAGGCAGTGTCCTGGAAAAGGCTGGAATTACTATTTCAAAGGATTAGGAAGAAGAATCTCCAAGATAGTGGTGTCAGTGAGATACCACAAAATACCCAGTATTTTTTCACTACTATGTACATGCTGTGTACCAATGATAATATGAGACATTTCAATACAGTGTTTTGAGATGCATCTAGCAAACAGTTCTTCAGGTGTTTTTAGAAACTCATTGAGATGAGATGATCACTGAGTTGATTCCTGAAACTGAAGAAGCTTAAGGTCAGGAGTCCTTGAAGCTACTTAAAAAACCTGATAAACTGGTGAAAGTTTGGACTTTTCTGCCCCCTGAAGACTGTGGACAGGACACAAGAGCACTTGCAAGTGCTCTTACAGAAGTCAAATGGAAGGAACTGCTAAAACACTGTCAGCAGACAGCACATGTCTGTAAAGTGGGTGCAAAACTTCGTACCATGTGCAGACTAAAGACCTTTCTTTAGTGTTTGTGGTGCACTTGCTAGATCAAAACACGTGTTTGTACAGAGCGTGTTTCTTCTTATCTTCAAAACTCATGATGTGAAAGGAAATCAGAAAACACAAAGCTTCTCACTCATTTATCAGGTTGACATTGTTTTCCTGTAGTAGCTATTTCATTCTAAAGCGCATCCATGGGTATCTAAGAGCTTCTCTGTTCGGTAACTCACTTTCACTACCTTATTTCTCAGGATTTGAAGGAGACATTTTATGAACGCTGAAGATATTGACAACTTGACTGAATGACTATCAAGACTTAGAACATTTCTGATGCTCTCTAATGTCATAAGTTACTGATGCAAATGTGATCTTTTGGGACTTCCAGTAGTATATCACTGCTTGGGATGTCTGGAAGCCTAGAGACACGGATGGTGTTGCTAAGCATAGAGCTTAGTTTGCACACTAAATGCCCAGCTTTTGGAGTGGCCACCCTGGTGTAAATAAGATGCTCCATCCATGATATTAAATCTTTCTGAGCTAGCAATAGCTAAGGGTTTGCTTCAAGTTGGTCCCAGGCCACTTGGCACAGATCAGGGAGGGATGAATTAAGCTGATTATAGGAAAAATCTCCAGTGTGTTCTCTCCAGAGGACAAAGAAGATCACAGACACTGTTGGCTAGAGTTTGAAATTACCCTTTTTGTGCTTTCTTTGTGTTAACTTGGATGCTTCTTGAGCTGGGGAGAAGGAAATACTTTGGGGATATGGCACTGTGAGAAACACTTGAAAGCTAGAAGTGTGATAGTTGGATACTTACGTGTATTTGCACATGCCCTTTGCTTTTCCCAGTGCTTTTCTTGCTCAGCAGTCTTCATGAGGTATTTTGCTGCTTACTTAGGCTATGTTCTGGCTGACTGGAAATAGACATATTTTGTCCTTTATTCGCCTCTGATCTTTGCAAGTGTCCTTCAGATGTGAAATGGCCTCCCTAAGGCATGAACAAACTCCGTGACCTTTTCAATGTACTGAGCCTGTTCACGAGACAAAGACACCAAGCTGACGTTGATGAGAAATTAGGTACTGTATTAAAATCAAAACAGATCACTGGCACTCTTCCCCCCCCATCTTAACACTCTTTATGGAACTGCTATTTTAGTGCAGGTTATTCTTACTTTTCTGCACACTGAAAAAGGATTTCTTCACTGAATGAAGTAAAAAAATGGTATTAGTCTTTGTTACCTTCTTCAAGAAAGCAGCTGATGGCTTGGTGCATCCAGAGGGTTTTCATTAACCATGTTTATTTATTTAGACTGTTCTTTCTAATCTTACTATAAGGGGATTCTTTTGTCCATCTGTTCATTTACCTGATGCACTAAAGTCTCTTTCATTCTTTCCTGATTTAAAGTTATAAAATGATCCAGGTTTGAGCTCTGATTTTTAAATCTACATATTGAGGCAGAAACCTTCTAAGGAATTACAGCCTCTCCTAAAGCTTTTGAGGTTTAATGTGTGGTTGCATAAGCACGTGTAAGTAAGGTTTGTATCCTGTGTGTCACTGTAAAATTCATGATTAGATTTTTGTGTGAGTTCAGGCAGAAAAAGGAAACAAATTGGGGGGGGGGGGGGGTTATGCTTACCCAAGTGCAAGAGTGCATATAGAGATGGTCACATGTCAATCACTTTTGTCACTGATAGACTGACCGATACCTCAAGTAAATTTCTATGGTTGGGAAATGCATAATGACTAGCTGTGACCCACTAACTTTATAGATCCAAGTATCAGATTTTCTTGCTATGGAATGATACTGCAGTGAGACATTTCTATAATCGTAGTCCCTGTAGACATAAAACACATTGGTTTGTATTGAGGATGGGGAGTAGTTAAGTATTTTGCTTGTACAGAAGCCCTCCGCTGTTGCTGTTTAAA